>NC_057805.1:147854360-147984732 GCF_018294505.1 Triticum aestivum
TAAAGTGGAAGTGCGCCTCCACTCGTACCGCTTCGGGCGTGAGTGGTGAGGCTAACACTGGGCCCCACCAGTCAGGAGAGAGGGAAGGGGATCGAGATCAGAGGGGAGGCGGTGCTTCTCCGGAGCTCATGCCGGCGACGAGGGGGTTTGGGGCTAGGCTAGAGGGATAGATCGGAAGCGGGGCTCGCGGCGCACCTGCCCGTACCCGTGGCTTGGCGAAAGGTGGATGGAGCTGGTCGCAGTCGAGCTCGCAAGCTTCGGTGGAGGACGGGGTTCGCCGGAGAGGTGGAAGACGGTGGCTAGAGGCAGCTCCGAGGGCTTGGCGGGGTCCAGGCAGCTCCAGCAGACCACCAAGGCCCTTCCCAAGCAGCTGCTTGAGCTCGAGAGGCCCTGGAGAGCGGCTAATGGCCTGCGGCGATCGCCGGAGTCCTCGGGTTGGGGCGACGGCCAGAGGCCTGCCCGACCGGGCTTCTGCTCGTCTACGTGTTCGTGGAGGTGGTGTGGAGTGGTGCGTGGCTAGCAAGGGAGGCGGGGTGGCTTTATATAGCCAGAGCAGAGGGGGGGGACGTGTCGCCGCCGGAGCGCTCTGGACATGCAGCGAATGTTGACGAGAGGCTCCAACGCGAGGGGACAGGGTGCAGCTTCAACATCGGCGCTTGCCCACGCTCGCGGATGAGCACATGAGGCGGTTTGAGATGGGGACAAGCACACGGGCGCACTGCACCGTTTTGGCCGCGGCTTGACCGGGCTTGCTGCGGCGGCTCCGGCGTCGGCGAGCGCCAGGGAGGGGTCATGGGTGATGGGTCGAGGGTTGTGACACGTTGCGGCAGTCGGAGGTTTGCGCTTGCATGCACACGCGCGAAACAGAACGCAAAGCGCCGGCCAGAGCGCGTCGAGACGCTGCCAAGCACCGTGTCCTCGCGTGGTCACCAAGCTGGCATGGCCAAAACGACGGCCAGGAGCGGCCAAATCTTTTCTACGAGCTCGACCGTGCAGTGCTACGTCTAGGAGAGGTGATGGATCATACCCAGGCCGACCGGACGCGACTCTACCAAGCTGGCAAGTTTCTGGTCAGAAACTTGGTCGCCAAGTTTGGCCACCTTCTAGAAGGCCATTAGGGATAATCTCATGGGGTTTAGGGTTTCTTAGGAAGGTCTTTAAGCTCAAGAAATCTCAAGGCCAAAAGCTCAAGGAAAAATGCACTTGTTGTACAAAATGCATTTCTGGTCCAGAAGTGAAAAGATTTTCTACAGCAAAAATATTACTAAAAGTGATGCAATATTTTTGCATGGGAAGACGTGCCATGGTCCTAAGAATATTTAGGAATTATCTCAGATTTTTCTGAGCAAGAAAAATTGAGGTTGCTTTGGAGCACAAAGTTCTGAAATGAGAGTGAAAAATGAATATTTTCCTTTTAGGAAAAATATTCATTTTATTATTTTGGGAATTTGTGGGAGGAATAAGGTAGATAGGTCACTTGGGTGAAAGCCAAGGATATGCCCAAGTGACAAGTCCATTTGAATTGATCCAAAAATCCAAATCAAATCAGGGCAAAACCACAATGAAAACCAAGTCCAGAAAGAGAGAAGGCAAGTCCGGTAAAAAGAGAGAAGGCAAAATGCAGGCTGTCACACCTACCCCCTGGGCGCGCCCCTCCCTCGTGGGCCCCCTATAGCTCCACCGACCTCAACTCCAACTCCATATATTCACGTTCGGGGAGAAAAAAAATCCAAAGAAGGATTCATTGTGTTTTACAATACGGAGCCGCCGCCAAGCCCTAATCTCTCTCAGGAGGGCTGATCTGGAGTCCGTTCGGGGCTCCGGAGAGGGGAATCCGTCGCCATCGTCATCATCAACCTTCCTCCATCACCAATTTCATGATGATCACCGCCGTGCGTGAGTAATTCCATCGTAGGCTTGCTGGACGGTGATGGGTTGGATGAGATTTACCATGTAATCAAGTTAGTTTTGTTAGGGTTTGATCCCTAGTATCCACTATGTTCTGAGATTGATGTTGTTATGACTTTGCTATGCTTAATGCTTGTCACTAGGGCCCGAGTGCCATGATTTCAGATCTGAACCTATTATGTTTTCATGAATATATGTGAGTTCTTGATCCTATCTTGCAAGTCTATAGTCACCTATTATGTGTTATGATCCGTTAACCCCGAAGTGACAATAATCGGGATACTTATCGGTGATGACCGTAGTTTGAGGAGTTCATGTATTCACTAAGTGTTAATGCTTTGGTCCGGTACTCTATTAAAAGGAGGCCTTAATATCCCTTAGTTTCCAATAGGACCCCGCTGCCACGGGAGGGTAGGACAAAAGATGTCATGCAAGTTCTTTTCCATAAGCACGTATGACTATATTCGGAATACATGCCTACATTACATTGATGAACTGGAGCTAGTTCTGTGTCACCCTATGTTATAACTTTTGCATGAGGAATCGCATCCGACATAATTATCCATCACTAATCCAATGCCTACGAGCTTTTCACATATTGATCTTTGCTTAGTTACTTTGCCATTGCCACTGTTACAATTACTACAAAACTGCTACTGTTACTTTTGCCACCGTTACTGTTACTTCCATACTACTTTGCTACTGAATACTTTGCTGCAGATATTAAGTTATCCATGTGTGGTTGAATTGACAACTCAACTGCTAATACTTGAGAATATTCTTTGGCTCCCCTTGTGTCAAATCATTAAATTTGGGTTGAATACTCTACCCTCGAAAACTGTTGCAATCCCCTATACTTGTGGGTTATCAACGAGTAGGAATTAAGTTTGGGGATGTTGATACGTCTCCAACGTATCTATAATTTTTTATTGTTCCATGTTGTTATATTATCATTCTTGGATATTTTATAATCATTTTATAGTCATTTTATATCATTTTTTGGTACTAACCTATTGACATAGTGCCAAGTGCCAGTTGCTGTTTTCTGCATGTTTTTTACAGCGCAGGAAAGCAATACCAAATGGAGTCCAAACGTAGCGAAACTTTTTGTGGATTTTTTTGGACCAGAAGACATCTAGTGGGCTGGAGAAACGCCTGGGGTGCTCCGAGGGTTGCACAACCCACCAAGGCGCGCCAGGAGGCCCAGGCGCGCCCTGGTGGGTTGTGCCGACCTCGGGTGCCCCTGAACCGACTCTTTGCTCTATAAATACCCCAATATTCGAGAAACCCTAGGGGAGTCGACGAAAATCAATTCCAGCCGCCGCAGAGTCCTGAATCACCAGATCCAATCTAGACACCATCACAGAGGGGTTTACCACTTCCATTGGTGCCTCTCTGATGATGCGTGAGTAGTTCATTGTAGACCTACAGGTCCGTAGTTAGTAGCTAGATGGCTTCCTCTCTCTCCTTTGATTCGCAATACAATGGTCTCTTGGAGATCCATATGATGTAACTCTTTTTGCGGTGTGTTTGTCGGGAACAGATGAACTTTGAGTTTATGATCAGATCTATCTTTTTTATCCATGAAAGTTATTTGAGTTTCTTTGATCTCTTATATGCATGATTGCTTATAGCCTCATATTTCTTCTCCGATATTTTGGTTTTGTTTGGCCAACACGATCTATTTCTCTTGCAATGGGAAGAGGTGCTTTGTAGTGGGTTCGATCTTACGGTGCCTGATCCCAGTGACAGAAGGGGAACCGACACGTATGTATCTTTGCTACTAAGGATAAAACGATGGGGTCGATTTCTACATAAATAGATCTTGTCTACTTCATGTCATCATTCTTATTGCATTACTCCGTTTCTCTAGGAACTTAATACACTAGATGCATGGTGGATAGCGGTCGATGTGTGGAGTAATAGTAGTAGATGCAGGCAGGAGTCGGTCTACTAATCTTGGACGTGATGCCTATGTAATGATCATTGTCTGGATATCGTCATGAATATTTGAAGTTCTATCAATTGCCCAACAGTAATTTGTTAACCCACCGTTTGCTATTTTCCTCGAGAGAAGCCACTAGTGAAACCTACGGCCCCCAGGTCTCTTTCTCATATTATTTGCCTTTGCGATCTATTTTTCTTTGCTTTTATTTTTAGATCTATTAAACCAAAAATACAAAAATACCTTGATGCAATTTATTCTCATTTATTTTATCTAGCATTCCCACGATCCAATCTATCATATTTTTATCACGTCCGTTTTGCCAATTTCTGGCGCCGCTACCCGAAAGCGATTGACAATCCCTTTAATACGTCGGGTTGCGAGTATTTGTTATTTGTGTGCAGGTGTTGTTTACGTAGTGTTGCTTGGTTCTCCTACTGGTTCGATAACCTTGGTCTCAGCACTTAGGGAAATACCTACCGCCGATGTGCTGCATCATCCCTTCCTCTTTGGGGAAATACCGACGTAGCTTCAAGCCGCATCAATGGTATTTTAAATGTAGAAGAAAATTTGGAGCACTAATAAACTATCATGTCAAAATTTGAAACTTTCAGCGGTCATTTGACCTTTTTAAGACATTTAAGGGATTTTCTAGCCATTTAATTACCGTAATTCAAATTTGAACTACATGTACATGCGACAGCTAACCATAACGGTTTGAAAAGTCATATATGAGTGCTTGTGTGCGAGTTAATTCCATGCGCAGTAAATTGGACGGAATTTTCAAACATATTGATGTCACGGCTTGGATACAAAGCATCGAGTGCCATGGCATTGAAATTCCAAAAAATTCAAAAATGATCAGAAACACATGAAACCTTGCTTGATGTAATGGCATGGCACCAAGATGGTGTGGTAAAAAAATTGACCTGTTTGATGAAAGTTTGGACACACACCCCTCACAAATCCGGAGCAACTCACTAGAAGGCTCGTGGTTTCGAGAGGGCACAATGGATCTTAGATGACGAACCGGCGATAGCTTCCTCTTATGGCCTTCCAAAATTTTCTACAATTGAATGCACTAATACAACTGTCATATCAAAATTTGGAAAATTTCAAGGGTCATTTGACCTTTTTAAGACATTTAAGTGATTTTCTAGCCATTTAATGACCATAATTCAAATTTGAACTACATGTACCTGCAACAACTAACCATAACGGTATGAAAAATCATATTTGTATACTTGTGTCCGAGTTAATTTCATGTGCAGTAAATTGGAAGGAGTTGTCAAACATATTGGTGTCACGGCTTGGACACAAGCATGGAGTGGCATGGCATTTAAGTTCCAAAAAATTAAAAAAATGATCAGAAATACATGAAACCTTGCTTGACATAATGGCATGGCACCAGGATGGTGTGGTAAAAAAATTGTCCTGTCTAACGAAAGTTTGGACATACACCCCTCACAAACCGGAGCTACTCACTAGAAGGCCCGTGGTTCTGACAGGACACAATGCATCTCTGATGACGAACCGGCGATAGCTTCCTCTTATGGCCTTCAAAAAATTTCTATAGTTAACATGCACTAATACAACTGTCATGTCGAAATTTGGAAAATTTCAGGGTATTTGACCCTTTTAAGACATTTAAGTGATTTTTCTAGCCATTTAATGACCTTAATTCAAATTTGAACTACATGTACATGCAAAAGCTGACCATAATGATTTTGAAAAATCATATTTCTGTACTTGTGCGCGAGTTAACTCCATGTGCAGTAAATTGCAAGGTTCTCAAACATATTGGTGTCACGGCTTGGACACAAAGCATCGAGTGCATGCCATGGCATTTAAATTCAAAAAAAAGATCAGAAACACATGAAACCTTGCTTGACATAATGGCATGGCACCACAATGGTGTGGTAATAAAGTTGGCTTGTTTGACGAAAGTTTGGACACACGCCCCTCACAAATCGGGACAACTCACTAGAAGGGGCGTGGTTCCGAGAGGGCACAATGCGTGTTTGATGACGAACCGACGATAGCTTCCTCTTGTGGCCTTGAAATTTTTTCTATAGTTAACGTGCACTAATACAACTGTCATGTCAAATTTTGGAAAATTCCAGGGGTCATTTGACCCATTTAAGATATCTGAGTGATTTTCTAGCCATTTAATGATCGTAATTCAAATTTGAACTACATGTACATGCAACAGCTAACCATAACGGTTTAAAAAATCATATTTGTGTACTTGTTGTGTGCGAGTTAGTCCATGTGTTGTAAATTGGAAAGAATTTTCAAACATATTAGTGTCACGGCTTGGACACATGCATGGAGTGCCATGATAACACAAAATAAGCATTCGTCTCTTATATGAGGAAAGAAAATATAAATATCTGCCAAGACAACCGGGCCCCACATGATTGGCACTCTATTTCGCGCCTCGAGGTTTCGAAGGTGAGTGGCGCGGGTTATTAATCAGACGCGGTTCTGTATTGGAAACCGCCAACTATTAAGTTCACACAGGGATTTTACTGCGGGAATCGTGTGCAATTCAAACTACAATACTCGTAAATTCCGGCGACCGGCGTGTGTACTATTCCCATCGATCTAGATTCCGGCCGCCAATAAATACTACATTGCTTACATCGTCCCGCCTGCATTCTCATCTACATCCTCCCCTCGCTCGCTCGCCCTCTCTCTCACACACACAAATCTCAAAGCCAGGCAAGTGGCGTTCAAGAAGGAGATGGCGGAGGAGGAAACCAGGTACCAGGGGAGCTTTGGGGGTGGGTGTGTCGTGATGCGGAGGAGGTGTACGAAGACGGGTACTTCGCGAGGAAGGTCAAAGGCGCTAGGCACCTCATCGCTGCGTGGAGGTGAGCCGATAAGCTCCAGCGTGCCACCGAAGAGCTCCGGTGGGCGCCCAACGAAATGTCAAGATCATTCGGGCTCGTCCGCCAGCAAGAGGCAAATCTGTACGTCAAGCACTGGGAGGCGGAGGAGGCGGAGTACTGCCTCCGTGTTGGGAAGACGCCACGCACCAGGGAGCTGCTGGAGAGGGGCTGCCAGAATACTACACCAGGAGGGATTATTAGTTTTAGTATTGTCCGTTTTCAATTTTATGCATTGTACATGGTAGTTAAGTATTATCACGTATAAGTGATGATATTACATATATTCTGTGATGAACTAATCTTTACTTAATAATAAAGGGCGGATGATTTCATAGTTCGTCATATGTCACCCGTTTATATCCGTTGATTTGGTGTTAACCATAAAGATTGACGGCGGAGGTTTCTTTGTTTGGTTCGTAGTGCTGTTTTGGGTTTAGTCCCTGATGAAAATTTGGCATACCATACTGCAGTCGATCGCCGTCGCGGAAAGGAGTCTGAGACGGACTCTTCTATCACTTATCTTCGCAATCCGGAGAATCCTCCTCCGCTGTCGAACATACACGAGTACGCTATAAATGTAAGCCAATCCCCTTTATTTCCTAATCACACCGTGAGAGCAAATTGAAACAAATCGCAGATTCGTCCTCGACTAGGGCGACGCAGAGAACCGCTCATGCCGCTAGGCGTCAAGCAGGCGGAGGTGCAGGGGAGGAGGACGAAGACGAGGGAGCGAGCACGCGAGAGGTCGACCGCTCCTGCTGCTGGGCCTCAAGAAGGCGGAGGCGCAGGGGAGGACGACGAAGACGAGGGAGCGAGCATGTGAGAGGTCGACCGCGGTAAAACAGGAGGACCATCTGATGTATTCCGTGGGGTAGCCCAACCCACCGCTCCTCCTCCTTCTGCGGCGACGACGGCGGAGGCTGGAGGACCATCTAAATATATAAGTTGTTGCGGGTGATGGAATTGAAGAGGCGACTTCAATGAGAAGGCCATGGAGCGAGGAACCGCTATGGATTCGGCGGCGGCACCTATCCCTTCTGCATGAATAAAAATTCTACCAATGTCGATCGGTGCTCCGGTCTCTTCTCTCACAATTTGTCTCCCTCTCTCCTCGCCATGGCCGTTTTTTTACCCAGCACCGTTACTAAGATTCAATAGGAGTTGTGCCCTGCAGAGGTCAGCCACGGCCGGAGCAAGCGCCGCGCCAACACAGCCCCGTCACCTCTTTTTCGCGGCTGACGGCCGGTACCACCATGTGTGGAGACGGGCAGACGGCGGAGATGTCCGTGGCAATACTGGTCATGCTCTTGGCGCGGCCACCTGCTGTGCCCACACGTCCACCCAACCACCCACTGGACTCCCCCATATATCTGGGAAGCTGTGACCTCCCTGACCCCGGCTGCCGTCGGGACACAGCCATGACGAGCTCCACAACGTCTGATCCAATGATCCCTGGCCTAGCTACAGCAGAACGAGAGGCAGATGACTCCGACCCGTGCACCCACCTCAATCCCCAACGTGATGGAAGATAGGCACCGTGGCAGAGCAACAACCATAACTGTCGGTGCCCCAGCGACGGAGAGGGCATCGCGCAGTAGCCCTGGCCGCCGCCGGTGCAGACCAAATGGTTAACCACTGGGCGGGGCGGCGTTGGCATAGAGGTCGAGAGGGGAGAGAGTTATGCTATGTCTGTACATGTGTCTGATTTGTTGTATTTTCTTTATATAATCATTAGTGTACAAACACATGTAGTCCTTTCTCCCAACCAGTCATTAGTAAAATTGTGGAAAAAATGGAAATCATTAGACCTCTTTCAAAATCGAACGACAGAATCAGAATGACTCGTTTTATACCATTAGCAACATTTTACCTCATGGAGTTTTTATTGCCGTCTTTGAAAATCTAACAACATAGCTCTTTTTATACCAATAATAATACTATATCTGATGGAGTTTTATCGTCTTCCTCCACCCTATTTGTCCTCAGAATGGCTATATATTTTGTCACTGAACTTATCGTATACGCTCACTTTGGTCACTGTACTTAAAAATATGATCAATATATACGTGTTGAGGTGATCGTATAGCTTTGTATTCCATCTATTTGACCGGTCAAACAAGGCCTCGTCTATTTTTTTTCCTATGACTATATGGGCCCTACCTGTCAGTGGGTGGAAGAAAGGAGTAGGGGGAAATAAAATAATGCGTCTGTGGGAGGTCGAACCAAAGCCGTCGCGCTAGTTGCGCGAGCAGGGCAACCAGCTGCACCTGTCTATCGCCTTATCCAGCTTGAGAACATTTATATCGCTACTGGCTTCACGTGACAGCCATTGCATTTTTTTTCTTTTTACGTGCGAACCATTTGGGATTTTAATCATAATAGTTTCGGCTTCATGGTCGGGCCTTTTAGGACTAAACAAGCAGTTTTGGCAGTACTGTGTACTCATACATATGATTCACGGCCAAAATTGCATTAGCACTTCCCTTACAAGAAAACGAGATTGGATTAGCACTTCACTTTCTTTTGTTCAATATGCACGCGTGGATGGCGGCTCGACAGTGACGCGGTCGCAGCGGCAGCGGCAGCGGCAGCTCCAGCAGATTTGGCGCACATCGTTGCTCTGTTTTTAGCACGAGACGATCAGGGATTTGGCGTGCGGTCATCTTGCAGCTAATTACGATGTAGTTATCAAAATGGTTAATATATGTCTATCTAAATTTTTATTAATAAACGTTTAAATGCATAGAAATAATATACACATGTTAAGTACTTCAAATTATGCTTATAAATGATATCAACGGAAATACATGCGTTAGCCAAATTACGCTTGCGATGGTGCAATTTGGTACGGTAAAGCTGATATGGAAGAAATCACTATGAATTAGAATGCACAATCATCTAAATCAATAGACTGGTCTTATATGAACATATGCAAAAAAGAAATATCCCAACGGCTGTCACGTGAATGTCTAAAAGATATAACAGATTTCTCCTCTAATTTGACACAAGGTTAGAACCGAGGCGGCTGGTTAGCCTGTGCGCACATTAGCGTGAGGTATGGGGTTTGAATCTCCACAGTAGCATTTTTATTTTCCCTCTACTTCTTACTTCCACCCACTGACAGGTAGGGCCCGCATAGACTGAGAGAGAAAATAAGGTGATGAGACGCCATGTGGCTTGTTTGACCAGTTAGTACGGAGCTATACGATTTCACAGTGACCGTATAATCATCTCAGCACGTATATAGTGACCGTATTGACCGTATTCTTAAGTGCAGTGACCACAATTAGCGTATACGATAAGTTTGATGACCACTGGTGCATTTTACTCTTGCTATAATTTCTTGCTACTTGCAGGTGTCGTGTGCCGCATGTGCCACTACTAGCAGTGGCGGGCTAGAATCAGGAGGCAGATATAGTGGGTGGACGAAGAAGAAGAAGAAGACAAAGAAGGTGCATATTTGAATTGCACCACTAGAATAACTCCGTCTCACCCTCAAAAAAAATCTCTACCTCCGAGCATGATTTTCATGTCTTGTGTTGTGTAATTTTATATGAAGGTGTTGTTACAGGGTTATTATTATTATTATTATTATTATTGCTATTGCTAATAAAGGAAGGTGCGTTTCTCTAAATTTTTGGTCTACTCACCATATAAAATTATTTTCTCCCATATCCGGCTAAGATGACACTAATTTTTCTGTCCATCCACGCATAAACAAATTTCCAGGGTGGTCCTTCAAACTTTGCAGACAAGGGGTCTGCTCCACATCTTTTTTCCTTTTGATTGGGACACAGGGAGCCACTCCCTACGTGGACTAAGGGTCGTGCAACACATATTTTTTGATTGAGCTATAGGGAGTCAGTCCCCTACGTGGGTGAAGGGGCGTGCTCTACATCATTTTTATCTTCGTGTAGGGAATTGGGAAAAATAAATCTGCAAAATAATTTAGCATTTTCTTTGTAACATATGCTTCGAGTAGGACGATTGTGATTACATAAAGCATGATGCATTGGGCCTCTGTTGGGCCTGGAAAAAAACCACCAACTAAATAAGTCTGATGTTCCATTATCATTAAATATTACCACCTCGCCCCCTTAGAACCAAAACCATCAATTTATATACCTCTTGGAGTTACTTGTTATCGATCAACTCGATAGATTAGCTTGGAAATTAATAAGAAGAGGATGAGGATGATGATGTGACAAGAATAAAATGAGTCCCGAAGAAGATATAAATTAATTTTCGGGCCGGGCCTCCAAATCATGCAATCAAGTGGCCTGCTTCGCATCTTTTGTTTTCTTTTATTGGGCCTCATGGAGTCAATCCTCTGTGGGTCCGCATCTTTTTTCCTCGATTGGGCCGCAGCAAAATAATTAACACATAAAACTAAATTAGTGCTTTCTTTGTGACCTATGATTTGATTAGGCCGACAACATTTACATAGCCCAAACTTCATTGGGCCTCAATTGGGCCTAAAAACACATCAACTCAATAAGTTGGCTCTTTCTATTATCATTAAAATAGTACCACCTCCCCCGGTAATCCACTTCTGAGCCCAGGCTCAGCTGCACCCGCCCTTACGAGAAAAATCAAAACAAATACTAAAAAAATTCAAAAAATTCCAAATTTTGTGTGTGTGTGGTAGATAATTTGATATGTGAGATACGCTTCAATTTTAAAATCAGTTGGCCATCTGAGAAGTTCTCGGCAAAAAAGACAAATTCTGGGTCTGTAAAAATGTTTACTATTCGTGCATTGTTCTGGCCCGATTTGTCTTTTTTGCCGAGAGCTTCTCAGAAGTCCAAATGATCTAAAATTTGGAGCGGACCTGACATGATAAATTGTCTACCATGCATAAAAAGATTGGAAGTTTTTGAATTTGTTTTGATTTTTTATGATTTTTTCCTGGACGGGTGCAGATGAGCCTGGGCACCGAAACGCCGCACTCCACCTCCCCTCCATAGAACCAAAACCACCAATTTATATACGTCTTGGAGTTACCAGTTATCGATCAACTCAATAAGTCAGCTTGGAAATCAATAAGGGAGGATGAGAATGATGACGTGAGAAGAAGAAAATGAGCCCCGAAGAAGCTCGTTGTCCGGGGTACAAGAGGAGCTCTCCAGGTGAGAAACTGGACAATAGGGCGGACAGAAGGAAATAAGTATATGCATGAGCTAGATACAATGTTTCCCATTGCAACGCACGGGCATTTGTGCTAGTGAACAATAAATATATATTATGAATTCCATTTTCTATCTGTTTTGTAAACTAATTTGTATCTAGCTGTTATCATTCACATATACAGAATGGAAAGCATATATACACACATAGAAACAGAACGTATAAGAACGGAAAACAGAGTAGACACATTCAAACAGAGGAATAAACAGAGCAATTGTGAATACATAGTGTTCCACGTCGAAATGAGTCAACAAAATAAACGCGTCCATGACCAGTAGCCCTTGCCTACGGTAGCTCTTGGCTCTGCCTGAACTCATGCAGGCGTTCGTCCAAGCGGTCGACACGCTCGCGGTACATCTGGAGCGCGATCTCGAGCTCCAAGTAGGCAATTTCATCAGAGATCACAAGCTCGAGGATGCGACAACCATGTTCCTCTACTACGCCCAGGTGGACACCTAGGCCAAGGAGGCAGTCGAGCCTAGCGACCAACGCATTGGCATCGAGCGGACCGCGGACAAGGTGAAAGACACGACCCATGCGAACGGCGTGGCAGGCATCCGGTGCAAGTACGGCGCGGCCGACCTCTGGTGCAAGTATGGCGTAGACGGCATCTGCCCACTCCTGGGGAGGAATGGGGGTACTAACGGAACATGTACCCAGCTGTGACGCCCTGTCGACAGCAGTCAAGCGCCGATGGATCCGATCTTGTTGTGCAGCGCGCTGCGCCTCTCGCTCTGCGGCGCTCCAACGGTATCGCTGTGCGGCGAGCCGCAGCCTATCGGCGCGGAGGCACCTAGCTTGCTCTGAGGCGCACCATCAATCATGTTGTGCGGCGAGCTGCAACCTCTCTGCGCTGAAATGCCTATCTTGATCTGCGGCGCTGAAGCGCCATGCGCATTCGCCAAGGGTCTGCTCAACCCTGACGCGCATCACGACGTCGTCCATCGCGTTGTTGGGGAGCGCCTCAGCCTCGACGGGCCATGGCGCCTTCTTGTTTTCCTCGTCGAGGAGGTTGATGGCAGAGGCGACGCTTTGGTGGGTTGGCATGCTTGCAAAAGGTGGATGTGCTAGAGGCTGCGCTTGTTGCCTCCGTGCATCGCGCACCGCCTAGGTTTATGCACAAAATCAATGGATGGCGGCGGGAAACCGGTGAGGAAATGACGGGAAACGGTGGCATGTTCATAAAACGCCATCAATTAATGAAACTTAGCACAGAAGGAACATCGGGCTAGCACGATGCGTGCGGGCACATTGCTCGCTCATGGCTATATCCATATACTTGTGTGCCCAACATAGCACACTATTCACAGTAAAGAATACTGCTCCGTTTATCCTAGTAGAGCAGTGGCGGCAAGCGTAAGAATAAGTAGATGATGATCAGATGATCGTTTATCCTAGTTAATTATGCATGTAATATTTACTTTGGTCTGTGGAAATTGTTGGGTAACGTAGTAATTTCAAAAAAATTCCTACGCACACACAGGATCATGGTGATGCATAGCAACGAGAGAGGAGAGTGTTGTCCACGTACCCCGAAAGCGGAAGCGTTAGCACAACGCGGTTGATGTAGTCCTACGTCTTCACGATCCGACCGATCCAAGTATCGAACGTACGTCACCTCCGAGTTCAGCACACGTTCAGCTCGATGACATCCCGCGAACTCTGATCCAGCAGAGCTTCACGGGAGAGTTCTGTCAGCACGACGGCGTGATGACGGTGGTGATGTTGCTACCGATGCAGGGCTTCGCCTAAGCACCGCTACAATATGATCGAGGTGAAATATGATGGAGGGGGGCACCGCACATGGCTAAGAGATCAAGAGATCAATTGTTGTGTCTAGAGGTGCCCCTGCCCCCGTATATAAAGGATCAGGGGGAGGAGGCCGCCGGCCAGGAGGAGGGCGCGCCAGGGAGGAGTCCTACTCCCATCAGGAGTAGGACTCCCTCTTTTCCTAATTGGAGTAGGAGGGGGAAACGAAGGGAAGGAGAGAGAAGGAAGGAAAGGGGGTGCCGCCCCCCTGCTACCTCTTGAGCATTGCGTTGGTTTTCCCTTGAAGAGGAAAGGGTGATGCAGTAAAGTAGCGTAAGTATTTCCCTCAGTTTTTGAGAACCAAGGTATCAATCCAGTAGGAGACCACGCACGAGTCCCTCGCACCTACACAAAAAAACAAGAACCTCGCAACCAACGCGATAAAGGGGTTGTCAATCCCTCAACGATCACTTACAAGAGTGAGATCTGATAGATATGATAAGATAATATTTTTGGTATTTTTATGATAAAGATGCAAAGTAAAATAAAAGGCAATAAAAATAGCTAAGTGTTGGAAGATTAATATGATGGGAAATAGACCCCGGGGCCATAGGTTTCACTAGTGGTTTCTCTCGAGAGCATAAGTATTACGGTGGGTGAACAAATTACTGTTGAGCAATTGATAGAATTGAGCATAGTTATGAGAATATCTAGGTATGATCATGTATATAGACATCACGTCCGCGACAAGTAGACCAACTCCTGCCTGCATCTACTACTATTACTCCACACATCGACCGCTATCCTGCATGCATCTAGAGTATTAAGTTCAAAAGAACAGAGTAATGCTTTAAGTAAGATGACATGATGTAGAGGGATAAACTCATGCAATATGATATAAACCCCATCTTGTTATCCTCGATGGCAACAATACAATACGTGCCTTGCTGCCCCTATTGTCACTGGGAAAGGACACCGCAAGATTGAACCCAAAGCTAAGCACTTCTCCCATTGCAGAAAGATCAATCTAGTAGGCCAAACCAAACTGATAATTCAAAGAGACTTGCAAAGATAACCAATCATACATAAAAGAATTCAGAGGAGATTCAAAAATTGTTCATAGATAAACTTGATCATAAACCCACAATTCATCGGTCTCAACAAACACACCGCAAAAGAAGATTACATCGAATAGATCTCCACGAGAATCGTGGAGAACTTTGTATTGAGATCCAAAGAGAGAGAAGAAGCCATCTAGCTAATAACTATGGACCCGAAGGTCTGAGGTAAACTACTCACACATCATCGGAGAGGCTATGGTGTTGATGTAGAAGCCCTCCGTGATCAATGCCCCCTCCGGCAGGACGCCGGAAAAGGCCCTAAGATGGGATCTCACGGGTACAGAAGGTTGTGGCGGTGGAATTAGGTTTTCGTGGATGCTTCTGTTGGTTTGGGGGTACATAGGTATATATAGGAGGAAGAAGTACGTCGGTGGAGCAACATGGGCCCCACGAGGGTGGAGGGCGCGCCTGGGGGGGGGGGGTAGGCGCGCCCCCTACCTCGTGCCCTCCTGATAGCTTTCTTGACGTAGGGTCCCAGTCCTCTGGATCATGTTCGTTCCGAAAATCACGTTCCCGAAGGTTTCATTCCGTTTGGACTCCGTTTGATATTCTTTTTCTGCGAAACACTGAAATAGGAAAAAAAATAGCAATTCTGGGCTGGGCCTCCAGTTAATAGGTTAGTCCCAAAAATAATATAAAAGTGTATAATAAAGCCCATTAAACATCCAAAACAGAATATAATATAGCATGAAGCAATCAAAAATTATAGATACGTTGGAGACGTATCAAGCATCCCCAAGCTTAATTCCTGCTCGTCCTTGAGTAGGTAAATGATAAAAACAGAATTTTTGATGCAGAATGCTACTTGGCATAATTTCAATGTAATTCTCTTATTTGTGGTATGAATATTCAGATCCGAAAGATTCAATACAAAAGTTTAATACATAAAAATAATAATACTTCAAGCATACTAACTAAGCAATCATGTCTTCTCAAAATAACATGGCCAAAGAAAGTTATCCCTACAAAATCATATAGTCTGGCTATGCTCTATCTTCACCACACAAAGTATTTAAATCATGCACAACCCCGATGACAAGCCAAGCAATTGTTTCATACTTTTGGTGTTCTCAAACTTTTTCAATCTTCACGCAATACATGAGCGTGAGCGATGGACATAGCACTATATCTGGAATAGAATGGTGGTTGTGGAGAAGACAAAAAGGGAGAAGATAGTCTCACATCAACTAGGCGTATCAACGGGCTATGGAGATGCCCATCAATAGATATCAATGTGAGTGAGTAGGGATTGCCATGCAACGGATGCACTAGAGCTATAAGTCTATGAAAGCTCAACAAAGGAAACTAAGTGGGTGTGCGTCCAACTCGCTTGCTCACGAAGACCTAGGGCATTGTGAGGAAGCCCATCATTGGAATATACAAGCCAAGTTCTATAATGAAAAATTCCCACTAGTATATGAAAGTGATATCATAGGAGACTCTCTATCATGAAGATCATGGTGCTACTTTGAAGCACAAGTGTGGTAAAAGGATAGTAACATTGTCCCTTCTCTCTTTTTCTCTCATTTTTTATTTGGGCCTTTTCTCTTTTTTATGGCCTCTTTTTTTAGTCCGGAGTCTCATCCCGACTTGTGGGGGAATCATAGTCTCCATCATCCTTTCCTCACTTGGGACAATGCTCTAAAAATGATGATCATCACACTTTTATTTACTTACAACTCAACAATTACAACTCAATACTTAGAACAAAATATGACTCTATGTAAATGCCTCCGGCGGTGTACCGGGATATGCAATGAATCAAGAGTGACATGTATGAAAGAATTATGAACGGTGGCTTTGCCACAAATACGATGTCAACTACATGATCATGCGAAGCAATATGACAATGATGGAGCGTGTCATAGTAAACGGAAAGGTGGTAAGTTGCATGGCAATATATCTCGGAATGACTATGGAAATGCCATGATAGGTAGGTATGGTGGCTGTTTTGAGGAAGGTATATGGTGGGTGAATGATACTGGCGAAAAGTGCGTGGTATTAGAGAGGCTAGCAATGGTGGAAGGAAAAGAGTGCGTATAATCCATGGACTCAACATTAGTCATAAAGAACTCATATACTTATTGCAAAAATCTACAAGTTATCAAAACAAAGTATTACGCGCATGCTCCTAGGGGGATAGATTAGTAGGAAAAGACCACCGCTCTTCCCCGACCGCCACTCATAAGGAAGACAATAAATAAATAAATCATGCTCCGACATCATCACATAACGGTTCACCATACGTGCATGCTACCGGAATCACAAACGTTAACACAAGTATTTCTCAAATCCACAACTACTCAAGTATCACGACTCTAATATCACCATCTTTATATCTCAAAACAATTATCAAGCATCAAACTTCTCATAGTATTCAACACACTCATAAGATTTTTTTTACTAATCTTGAATGCCTATTATAATTAAATCAAATTACCACGCTGTTTTGTAGGACTCTCAAAATAATATAAGTGAAGCATGAGAGAACAATAGTTTCTATAAAACAAATCCACCACCGCGCTCTAAAAGATATAAGTGAAGCACTAGAGCAAAAATTATATGGCTCAAAAGATATAAGTGAAGCACATAGAGTATTCTAACAAATTCCGAATCATGTGTGTCTCTCTCAAAAGGTGTGTACAGAAAAGATTATTGTGGTAAACTAAAAAATAAAAACTCAAATAATACAAGACGCTCCAAGCAAAACACTTATCATGTGGTGAATAAAAATATAGCTCCAAGTAAAGTTACCGATGGAAGTAGACGAAAGAGGGGATGCCTTCTGGGGCATCCCCAAGCTTTGGCTTTTAGGTATCCTTAGATTATCTTGGGGGTACCATGGGAATCCCCAAGCTTAGGCTCTTGCCACTCCTTGTTCCATAATCCATCAAATCTTTTACCCAAAACTTGAAAACTTCACAACACAAAACATAACAGAAAATCTCGTGAGCTCCGTTAGCGAAAGAAAACAAAAGACCACTTCAAGGTACTGTAATGAACTCATTCTTTATTTATATTGGTGTTAAACCTACTGTACTCCAACTTCTCTATGGTTTATAAACTATTTTACTGGTCATAGATTCATCAAAATAAGCAAACAACACACGAAAAACAAAATCTGTCAAAAACAGAACAGTCTGTAGTAATCTGTAACTAATGCAAACTTCTGGAACTCAAAAAATTCAGACAAAATAGGACGACCTAGACAATTTGTTTATTGATCAGAGCAATTGGAATCAATATTTTATCACGTTCTCGTGATTTTTAACAATTGTTTTCGTGAACAGAAAGTTTCTGGAATTTACAGCAAGATCAAATAACTATCATCCAAGAAGATCCTATAGGTTTTACTTGGTACAAACACTAATTAAAACATAAAAACAAATCTAACCAGAGGCTAGATCAAATATTTATTCATAAACAGAAGCAAAAGGCAAAAAACTAAAAATAAAATTGGGTTGCTTCCCAACCAGCGCTATCGTTTAACGCCCCTAGCTAGGCATAAAAGCAAGGATAGATGTAGGTATTGCCATCTTTGGTAGGCAATCCATAAGTGTCTCTCATAATAGATTCATAGGGTAATTTTACTTTCTTTCTAGGGAAGTGTTCCATGCCTTTCCTTAATGGAAATTGGAATCTAATATTCCCTTCCTTCATATCAATAATTGCACCAATCGTTCTAAGGAAAGGTCTACCAAGAATAATAGGACATATAGGATTGCAATCTATGTCAAGAACAATAAAATCTACGGGCACATAGTTCCTATTTGAAACAATAAGAACATCATTAATTCTTCCCATAGGTTTCTTAATAGTGGAACCCGCAAGGTGCAAGTTTAAAGAACAATCATCAAAATCACGAAAACCTAGCAAATCACATAAAGTTTTTGGGATCGTGGAAACACTAGCACCCAAATCACACAAAGCATAGCATTCATGATCTTTAATTTTAACTTTAATAGTAGGTTCCCACTCATCATAAAGTTTTCTAGGGATAGAAACTTCCAACTCAAGTTTTTCTTCATAAGATTGCATCAAAGCATCAACGATATGTTTAGTAAAAGCTTTATTTTGACTATAAGCATGTAGAGAATTTAGCACGGATTGCAACAAGGAAATACAATCTATCAAAGAGAAATTATAATAATTATATTCCTTGAAATCCAAAATAGTGGGTTCATTAATATATAGAGTTTTGATCTCTTCAATCCCACTTTTACCAATTTTTGCATCAAGATCTAAAAACTCCGAATTTTTGGAACGCCTTCTAGGTAAAGGTGACTCATCTCCAGTCCCATCATTATCAAGATTCATATTAGAAAACAAAGATTTAATAGGGGATACATCAATAACTTTTATATCTTCGTCTTTATTTTCATAGAAACTAGAAGAACACGCTTTCACAAAGCAATCTTTCTTAGCACGCATCCTAGCGATTCTTTCTTTGCACTCCTCAATGGAAATTCTCATGGCTTTGAGAGACTCATTGATATCATTCTTTGGTGGAATAGATCTAAGTTTCAAAGAATCAACATCAAGAGAAATTCTATCAACGTTACTAGCCAATTCATCAACTTTAAGCAATTTTCTTCAAGCAAAGCATTTAAATTCTTTTGCGAATTCATAAATTCTTTAACACTAGTTTCAAATTCCGAGGGCATTCTTATTAAAATTTCCATAATAGTTCTTGTAGGAATTACCATAATTATTAGAGGAATTACTAGGGTACGGCCTAGGATTAAAGTTTCCTCTATACGCGTTGTTACCAAAATTATTCCTACCAACAAAATTCACATCCATAGATTCATTATTATTCTCAATCAAAGTAGACAAAGGCATATCATTAGGATCAGAAGAAACACTTTTATTAGCAAATAATTTCATAAGTTCATCCATCTTTCCACTCAAAACATTAATTTCTTCTATCGCATGCACTTTCTTATTAGTAGATCTTTCAGTGTGCCATTGAGAATAATTAACCATAATATTATCTAGGAGTTTAGTAGCTTCTCCTAAAGTGATTTCCATAAAAGTGCCTTCCGCGGCTGAATCTAAAATATTTCTAGAAGCAAAATTCAATCCGGCATAAAATTTTGTATAATCATCCACAAATTCAAACCATGTGTAGGGAAATTACGTATCATTAATTTCATCCTCTCCCAAGCTCGTGCAACATGTTCATGATCAAGTAGCTTAAAATTCATAATATCATTTCTAAGAGAGATGATCTTAGCGGGAGGAAAATACATAGAGATAAAAGCATCTTTGCACTTATTCCAAGAATCAATACTATTTTTAAGCAAAGACGAAAACCAAGCTTTAGCACGATCTCTAAGCGAAAAAGGAAATAGCTTCAATTTAACAATATCATTGTCCACATCTTTCTTCTTTTGCATATCACACAAATGAACGAAGCTATTTAGATGGGTAGCGGCATCTTCACTAGGAAGGCCGGCGAATTGATCTTTCATGACAAGATTCAACAAAGCAACATTAATTTCACAAGATTCAGTATCGGTAAGAGGAGCAATCGGAGTGCTAAGAAAATCATTGTTGTTGGTATTGGTAAAGTTACACAATTTAGTATTATCTTGAGCCATCGTGACAAGCAGGCAATCCAACACACGAGCAAACAAAAAGCAAGCAAGAAAGAGGCGAACGGAAAAGAGAGGGCGACTAAAACAGCAAGGGTGAAGTGGGGGAGAGGAAAACGAGAGGCAAATGGAAAATAATGTAATGCGAGGGAGATGGGTTTGTGATGGGTACCTCGTATGTCTTGACTTGACTTGACTTGGCGTAGATCTCCCCGGCAACGGTGCCAGAAATCCTTCTTGCTACCTCTTGAGCACTGCGTTGGTTTTCCCTTGAAGAGGAAAGGGTGATGCAGCAAAGTAGCGTAAGTATTTCCCTTAGTTTTTGAGAACCAAGGTATCAATCCAGTAGGAGACCACGCACGAGTCCCTCGCACCTACACAAACAAATAAATCCTCACAACCAACGCAATAGAGGGGTTGTCAATCCCTTCACGGTCACTTATGAGAGTGAGATTTGATAGATATGATAAGATAATATTTTTGGTATTTTTATGATAAAGATGCAAAGTAAAATAAAAGGTAATAGAAATAGCTAAGTGTTGGAAGATTAATATGATGGAAAATAGACCCGGGGGCCATAGGTTTCACTAGAGGCTTCTCTCGAGAGCATAAGTATTACGGTGGGTGAACAAATTACTGTTGAGCAATTGACAGAATTGAGCATAGTTATGAGAATATCTAGGTATGATCATGTATATAGGCATCACGTCCGAGACAAGTAGACCGACTCCTCCCTGCATCCACTACTATTACTCCACACATCGACCGCTATCCAGCATGCATCTAGAGTATTAAGTTCGTAAGAACAGAGTAACGCTTTAAGCAAGATGACATGATGTAGAGGGATAAACTCATGCAATATGATATAAACCCCATCTTGTTATCCTCGATGGCAACAATACAATACATGCCTTGCTGCCCCTACTGTCACTGGGAAAGGACACCGCAAGATTGAACCGAAAGCTAAGCACTTCTCCCATTGCAAGAAAGATCAATCTAGTAGGCCAAACCAAACTGATAATTCGAAGAGACTTGCAAAGATAACCAATCATACATAAAAGAATTCAGAGGAGATTCAAAAATTGTTCATAGATAAACTTGATCATAAACCCACAATTCATCGGTCTCAACAAACACACAGCAAAAGAAGATTACATCGAATAGATCTCCACGAGAATCGTGGAGAACTTTGTATTGAGATCCAAAGAGAGAGAAGAAGCCATCTAGCTAATACCTATGGACCCGAAGGTCTGAGGTAAACTACT
Source organism: Triticum aestivum (assembly GCF_018294505.1). Classification (NCBI taxonomy): domain Eukaryota; kingdom Viridiplantae; phylum Streptophyta; class Magnoliopsida; order Poales; family Poaceae; genus Triticum; species Triticum aestivum. The sequence continues at coordinate 147,876,027 of NC_057805.1, forward strand.
CACACATCATCGGAGAGGCTATGGTGTTGATGTAGAAGCCCTCCATGATCAATGCCCCCTCCGGCAGGACGCCGGAGAAGGCCCCAAGATGGGATCTCATGGGTACAGAAGGTTGTGGCGGTGGAATTAGGTTTTCATGGATGCTTCTGTTGGTTTGGGGGTACATAGGTATATATAGGAGGAAGAAGTACGTCGGTGGAGCAACATGGGCCCCACAAGGGTGGAGGGCGCGCCTGGGGGGTAGGCGCACCCCCCTACCTCGTGCCCTCCTGGTAGCTTTCTTGACGTAGGGTCCAAGTCCTCTGGACCATGTTCGTTCCAAAAATCACATTCCCGAAGGTTTCATTCCGTTTGGCCTCTGTTTGATATTCTTTTTCTACGAAACACTGAAATAGGCAAAAAACAGCAATTCTGGGCTGGGCCTCCGGTTAATAGGTTAGTCCCAAAAATAATATAAAAGTGTATAATAAAGCCCATTAAACATCCAAAACAGAATATAATATAGCATGAAGCAATCAAAAATTATAGATAGGTTGGGGACGTATCACCCCCTCCTTGTCCAATTCGGACTAGAGGGGGAGGGGGCGCGCGGCCAGCCCGAGCCGCCCCTCCTCTTATCCACTAAGGCCCATCTTGGCCCATTAAACTCCCCGGGGGGTTCCGGTAACCCCCGGTACTCCGGTATATGTCCGAAACTCCCCGAAACCATTCCGGTGTCCGAACATAGTCATCCAATATATCGATCTTTATGTCTCAACCATTTCGAGACTCCTCGTCATGTTCGTGATCACATCCGGGACTCCGAACTACCTTCAGTACATCAAAACACAAAAACCCATAATACAATCGTCATCGAACTTTAAGCGTGCGGACCCTACGGGTTCAAGAACTATGTAGACATGACCGAGACACGTCTTCGGTCAATAACCAATAGTGGAACCTGGATGCTCATATTGGCTCCCACATATTCTACGAAGATCTTTACCGGTCAAACCGCATAACAACATACGTTGTTCCCTTTGTCATCGGTATGTTACTTGCCCGAGATTCGATCATCGGTATCTCAATACCTAGTTCAATCTCATTACCGGCAAGTCTCTTTACTTGTTCCGTAATGCATCATCCCGCAACTAACTCATTAGTCACATTGCTTGCAAGGCTTATAGTGATGTGCATTACCGAGAGGGCCCAAAGATACCTCTCCGATAATGGAGTGACAAATCCTAATCTCAAAATACGCCAACTCAACAAGTACCTTCAGAGACACCTGTAGAGCACCTTTATAATCACCCAGTTACGTTGTGACGTTTGGTAGCACACAAAGTGTTCCTCCGGTAAACGGGAGTTGCATAATCTCATAGTCATAGGAACATGTATAAGTCATGAAGAAAGCGATAGCAACATACTAAACGATCAAGTGCTAAGCGAACGGAATGGGTCATGTCAATCACATCATTCTCCTAATGATGTGACCCCGTTAATCAAATGACAACTCATGTCTATGGCTAGGAAACTCAACCATCTTTGATTAACGAGCTAGTCAAGTAGAGGCATACTAGTGACACTATGTTTGTCTATGTATTCCACATGTATTATGTTTCCGGTTAATACAATTCTAGCATGAATAATAAACATTTATCATGATATGAGGAAATAAATAATAACTTTATTATTGCCTCTAGGGCATATTTCCTTCAGTCTCCCACTTGCACTAGAGTCAATAATCTAGATTACACAGTAATGATTCTAACACCCATGGAGTTTTGGTGCTGATCATGTTTTGCTCGTGGAAGAGGCTTAGTCAACGGGTCTGCAACATTCAGATCCGTATGTATCTTGCAAATCTCTATATCTCCCACCTGGACTTGGTCCCGGATGGAATTGAAGCGTCTCTTGATGTGCTTGGTCCTCTTGTGAAATCTGGATTCCTTTGCCAAGGCAATTGCACCAGTATTGTCACAAAAGATTTTAATTGGACCCGATGCACTAGGTATGACACCTAGATCGGATATGAACTCCTTTATCCAGACTCCTTCATTTGCTGCTTCCGAAGCAGCTATGTACTCCGCTTCACATGTAGATCCCGCCACGACGCTTTGTTTAGAACTGCACCAACTGACAGCTCCACCGTTCAATGTAAACACGTATCCGGTTTGCGATTTAGAATTGTCTGGATCAGTGTCAAAGCTTGCATCGACGTAACCATTTACGACTAGCTCTTTGTCACCTCCAAAAAAGAGAAACATATCCTTGGTCCTTTTCAGGTATTTCAGGATGTTCTTGACCGCTGTCCAGTGATCCACTCCTGGATTACTTTGGTACCTCCCTGCTAGGCTAATAGTAAGACACACATCAGGTCTGGTACACAGCATTGCATACATGATAGAGCCTATGGCTGAAGCATAGGGAACATCTTTCATTTTCTCTCTATCTTCTGCAGTGGTCGGGCATTGAGTCTGACTCAACTTCACACCTTGTAACACAGGCAAGAACCCTTTCTTTGCTTGATCCATTTTGAACTTTTTCAAAACATAATCAAGGTATGTGCTTTGTGAAAGTCCAATCAAGCGTCTTGATCTATCTCTATAGATCTTGATGCCCAATATGTAAGCAGCTTCACCGAGGTCCTTCATTGAAAAACTCTTATTCAAATATCCTTTTATGCTATCCAGAAATTCTATATCATTTCCAATCAACAATATTATCCACATATAATATTAGAAATGCTACAGAGCTCCCACTCACTTTCTTGTAAATACAGGCTTCTCCAAAAGTCTATATAAAACCATATGCTTTGATCACACAATCAAAACGTTTATTCCAACTCCGAGAGGCTTGCACCAGTCCATAAATGGATCGCTAGAGCTTGCACACTTTGTTAGCTCCCTTTCGATCGACAAAACCTTCCGGTTGCATCATATACAACTCTTCTTCCAGAAATCCATTCAGGAATGCAGTTTTGACATCCATTTGCCAAATTTCGTAATCATAAAACGCGGCAATTGCTAACATGATTTGTACAGACTTAAGCATCGCTACGGGTGAGAAAGTGTCATCGTAGTCAATCCCTTGAACTTGTCGAAAACCTTTTGCAACAAGTCGAGCTTTATAGACAGTAACATTACCGTCAATGTCAGTCATCTTCTTGAGGATCCATTCATTCTCAATGGCTTGCCGATCATCGGGCAAGTCAACCAAAGTCCATACTTTTTTCTCATGCATGGATCCCATCTCAGATTTGATGGCCTCAAGCCATTTTGCGGAATCTGGGCTCACCATCACTTCTTCATAGTTCGTAGGTTCGCCTTGGTCAAGCAACATGACCTCCAGAATAGGATTACCGTACCACTCTGGTGCGGATCTTACTCTGGTTGACCTACGAGGTTCAGTAGTAACTTGATCTAAAGTTTCATGATCAATATCATTAGCTTCCTCACTAATTGGTGTAGGTGTCACAGGAACCGGTTTCTGTGATGAACTACTTTCCAATATGGGAGCAGGTACTGTTACCTCATCAAGTTCTACTTTCCTCCCACTCACTTCTTTCAAGAGAAACTCCTTCTCTAGAAAGGATCCATTCTTAGCAACGAATGTCTTGCCTTCTGATCTGTGATAGAAGGTGTACCCAACAGTTTCCTTTGGGTATCCTATGAAGACACATTTCTCCGATTTGGGTTCGAGCTTATTAGGTTGAAGCTTTTTCACATAAGCATCGCAGCCCCAAACTTTAAGAAACGACAACTTTGGTTTCTTGCCAAACCACAGTTCATGAGGCGTCGTCTCAACGGATTTCGATGGTGCTCTATTTAACGTGAATGCAGCCGTCTCTAAAGCATAACCCCAAAACGATAGTGGTAAATCAGTCAGAGACATCATAGATCGCACCATATCTAGTAAAGTACGATTACGACGTTCGGATACACCATTACGCTGTGGTGTTCCGGGTGGCGTGAGTTGCGAAACTATTCCGCATTGTTTCAAATGTAGACCAAACTCGTAACTCAAATATTCTCCTCCACGATCAGATCGTAGAAACTTTATTTTCTTGTTACGATGATTTTCCACTTCACTCTGAAATTCTTTGAACTTTTCAAATGTTTCACACTTATGTTTCATTAAGTAGATATACCCATATCTGCTCAAATCATCTGTGAAGGTGAGAAAATAACGATACCCGCCGCGAGCCTCAATATTCATCGGACCACACACATCAGTATGTATGATTTCCAACAAATCTGTTGCTCGCTCCATTGTTCCGGAGAACGGCGTTTTAGTCATCTTGCCCATAAGGCATGGTTCGCAAGTACCAAGTGATTCATAATCAAGTGATTCCAAAAGTCCATCAGTATGGAGTTTCTTCATGCGCTTTACACCAATATGACCCAAACGGCAGTGCCACAAATAAGTTGCACTATCATTATCAACTCTGCATCTTTTGGCTTCAACATTATGAATATGTGTATCACTACTATCGAGATTCAACAAAAATAGACCACTCTTCAAGGGTGCATGACCATAAAAGATATTACTCATATAAATAGAACAACCATTATTCTCAGATTTAAATGAATAACCGTCTCGCATCAAACAAGATCCAGATATAATGTTCATGCTTAACGCTGGCACCAAATAACAATTATTTAGGTCTAAAACTAATCCCGAAGGTAGATGTAGAGGTAGCGTGCCGACAGCGATCACATCGACTTTGGAACCATTTCCCACGCGCATCGTCACCTCGTCCTTAGCCAGTCTTCGCTTAATCCGTAGTCCCTGTTTCGAGTTGCAAATATTAGCAACAGAACCAGTATCAAATACCCAGGTGCTACTGCGAGCTCTAGTAAGGTACACATCAATAACATGTATATCACATATACCTTTGTTCACCTTGCCATCCTTCTTGTCCGCCAAATACTTGGGGCAGTTCTGCTTCCAGTGACCAGTCTGCTTGCTGTAGAAGCACTCAGTCTCAGGTTTAGGTCCAGACTTGGGTTTCTTCTCTTGAGCAGCAACTTGTTTGCTGTTCTTCTTGAAGTTCCCCGTCTTCTTCCCTTTGCCCTTTTTCTTGAAACTAGTGGTCCTGTTGACCATCAACACTTGATGCTCCTTTTTGATTTCTACCTCCGCAGCCTTTAGCATTGCGAAGAGCTCGGGAATTGTCTTATCCATCCCTTGCATATTATAGTTCATCATGAAGCTCTTATAGCTTGGTGGCAGTGATTGAAGAATTCTGTCAATGACACTATCATCCAGAAGATTAACTCCCAGTTGAATCGAGTGATTGTTATACCCAGACATTTTGAGTATATGTTCACTGACAGAACTATTCTCCTCCATCTTGCAGCTGTAGAACTTATTGGAGACTTCATATCTCTCAATCCAGGCATTTGGTTGAAATATTAACTTCAACTCCTGGAACATCTCATATGCTCCATGACGTTCAAAACATCGTTGAGGCCCTGGTTCTAAGCCATAAAGCATGGCACACTGAACTATCGAGTAGTCATCAGCTTTGCTCTGCCAGACGTTCTTAACGTCGTCAGTTGCATCTGCAGCAGGCCTGGCACCCAGCGGTGCTTCTAGGACGTAATTCTTCTGTGCAGCAATGAGGATAATCCTCAAGTTACGGACCTAGTCCGTGTAATTGCTACCATCATCTTTCAACTTTGCTTTCTCAAGGAACGCATTAAAATTCAACGGAACAACAGCACGGGCCATCTATCTACAATCAACATAGACAAGCAAAATACTATCAGGTACTAAGTTCATGATAAATTCAAGTTCAATTAATCATATTAATTAAGAACTCCCACTTAGATAGACACCCCTCTAATCATCTAAGTGATCACGTGATCCAAATCAACTAAACCATGTCCGATCATCACGTGAGATGGAGTAGTTTTCAATGGTGAACATCACTATGTTGATCATATCTACTATATGATTCACGCTCGACCTTTCGGTCTCAGTGTTCCGAGGCCATATCTGCATATGCTAGGCTCGTCAAGTTTAACTCGAGTATTTTGCATGTGCAAAATTGGCTTGCACCCGTTGTAGATGGACGTAGAGCTTATCACACCCGATCATCACGTGGTGTCTTGGCACGACGAACTTTGGCAACGGTGCATACTCAGGGAGAACACTTTTATCTTGAAATTTAGTGAGAGATCATCTTATAATGCTACCGTCAATCAAAGCAAAATAAGATGCATAAAGGATAAACATCACATGCAATCAATATAAGTGATATGATATGGCCATCATCATCTTGTGCTTGTGATCTCCATCTCCGAAGCACCGTCATGATCACCATCGTCACCGGCGCGACACCTTGATCTCCATCGTAGCATCGTTGTCGTCTCGCCAACTATTGCTTCTACGACTATCGCTACCGCTTAGTGATAAAGTAAAGCAATTACAGGGCGATTGCATTGCATACAATAAAGCGACAACCATATGGCTCCTGCCAGTTGCCGATAACTTGGTTACAAAACATGATCATCTCATACAATAAAATATAGCATCATGCCTTGACCATACCACATCACAACATGCCCTGCAAAAACAAGTTAGACGTCCTCTACTTTGTTATTGCAAGTTTTACGTGGCTGCTACGGGCTGAGCAAGAACCGTTCTTTCCTACGCATCAAAACCACAACGATAGTTCATCAAGTTAGTGCTGTTTTAACCTTCTCAAGGACCGGGTGTACCACACTCGGTTCAACTAAAGTTGGAGAAACTGACACCCGCCAGCCACCTATGTGCAAAGCACGTCGGTAGAACCAGTCTCGCGTAAGCGTACGCGTAATGCCGGTCCAGGCCGCTTCATCCAACAATACCGCCAAACCAAAATATGACATGCTGGTAAGCAGTATGACTTGTATCGCCCACAGCTCACTTGTGTTCTACTCATGCATATAACATCTACGCATAAAACCTGGCTCGGATGCCACTGTTGGGTAAAGTAGTAATTTCAAAATATTTCCTACGCACACACAGGATCATGGTGATGCATAGCAACGGGAGAGGAGAGTGTTGTCCACGTACCCTCGTAGACCGAAAGCGGAAGCGTTAGCACAACGCGGTTGATGTAGTCGTACGTCTTCACGATCCGACCGATCCAAGTACCGAACGTACGGCACCTCCGAGTTCAGCACACGTTCAGCTCGATGACGTCCCGCGAACTCCGATCCAGCAGAGCTTCACGGGAGAGTTCTGTCAGCACGACGGCGTGATGACGGTGATGATGTTGCTACCAACACAGGGCTTCGCCTAAGCACCGCTACGATATGATCGAGGTGGAATATGGTGGAGGGGGGCACCGCACACGGCTAAGAGATCAATAGATCAATAGTTGTGTCCAGAGGTGCCCCTGCCCCCGTATATAAAGGATCAGGGGGAGGAGGCCGCCGGCCAGGAGGAGGGCACGCCAGGGAGGAGTCCTACTCCCACCGGGAGTAGGACTCCCTCTTTTCCTAATTGGAGTAGGAGGGGGAAAGGAAGGGAAGGAGAGAGAAGGAAGGAAAGGGGGCGCCGCCCCCCTCCTTGTCCAATTCGGACTAGAGGGGGAGGGGGCGTGCGGCCAGCCCTAGCCGCCCCTCCTCTTCTCCACTAAGGCCCATCTTGGCCCATTAAACTCCCGGGGGGGTTCCGGTAACCCCCCGGTACTCCGGTATATGTCCGAAACTCCCCGAAACCATTCCGGTGTCCGAACATAGTCATCCAATATATCGATCTTTATGTCTCGACCATTTCGAGACTCCTCGTCATGTCCATGATCACATCCGGGACTCCGAACTTCCTTCGGTACATCAAAACACAAAAACTCATAATACAATCATCATCGAACTTTAAGCGTGCGGACCCTACGGGTTCGAGAACTATGTAGACATGACCGAGACACGTCTTCCGTAAATAACCAATAGTGGAACCTGGATGCTCATATTGGATCCCACATATTCTACGAAGATCTTTATCAGTCAAACCGCATAACAACATACGTTGTTCCCTTTGTCATCGGTATATTACTTGCCCGAGATTCGATCGTCGGTATCTCAATACCTACTTCAATCTCGTTACCGGCAAGTCTCTTTACTCGTTCCGTAATGCATCATCTCGCAACTAACTCATTAGTCACATTGCTTGCAAGGCTTATAGTGATGTGCATTACCGAGAGGGCCTAGAGATACCTCTCCGACAATCGGAGTGACAAATCCTAATCTCGAAATACGCCATCTCAACAAGTACCTTCGGAGACACCTGTAGAGCACCTTTATAATCACCCAGTTACGTTGTGACGTTTGGTAGCACATAAAGTGTTCCTCCGGTAAATGGGAGTTGCATAATCTCATAGTCATAGGAACATGTATATTCATGAAGAAAGCAATAGCAACATACTAAACGATCAAGTGCTAAGCTAACGGAATGGGTCAAGTCAATCACATCATTCTCCTAATGATGTGATCCCATTAATCAAATGACAACTCATGTCTATGGCTAGGAAACTCAACCATCTTTGGTTAACGAGTTAGTCAAGTAGAGGCATACTAGTGACACTATGTTTGTCTATGTATTCACACATGTATTATGTTTCCGGTTAATACAATTCTTGCATGAATACTAAACATTTATCATGATATGAGGAAATAAATAATAACTTTATTATTGCCTCTAGGGCATATTTCCTTCAGAAATGTCATGTGTGTCGTAGCCACCTATATAATTCGATGTTTACCCCATTTCACACACATCTTGTTTACACAAAATGTTTCTGTTCTCTTGGCTCAACACAAACAGTTTATCGGAATGAACTGTATGCCCTCCATTGCACACACACCTTGGTCTGGCTGAACCATTTCTATTGCGTTGCCTAATCGAAAATAGTTCATCTGAGTGAACCGTATGCAGTATATCGCACACACACACCTTGATCTGGCTGACCGTTTCTTTTGTGTTGCCTAATCACAAACAGTTCAGCCGAGTGAACTGTGTGCCGTATATCGCACACACCTTCATCTGGCTGCCCATTTCTGTTGTTCTGCCTAATCACAAATAGTTCATTGGAGTGAACAGTATGTCACGCATCGCACACACAACTATAGTATGAACAGTGTTTGAGTATCCGCCATCGCAAACATTTTGCATATTTTTAATGGTTTTTACATCACTGTCTGCGATTAATGTATCGCACACAGTTTCGTCAAAGGGTCTCTCATTATAGTATCACATTAGCAGCATCCTGCAGTAGTGAACTCCCCCAAGCTTAGATCTCGCTTGTCCTCAAGCGAAATCCGAAATCGATAATCATGACCAAATGTTTACAGAGAGAGAGATGTCAATAAAAATAAAATACATACATAAAAGCATCATGGTATTTATCACAGCAACAATATATCAACATAAAACTTCTCATGCTAAAGTAACAATTCATTCACACACTAAAGCATGAAACATAAACTTTAGTGGAAACTAACAAACCATGATTTTAGTCATTGAAACAATCAAAATCCATCATAATTTCAGAAAGAGTCTATGTAAGAGCTTTGTTTAGCAAGTTCACATACTCAACTATCATTTACTCTTCTATGATTGCTAAGACTCAAGGCATATTTATAGAGCAAAAGTTTCAGTTAGACACATAGAAAGATAGGGCTTATAGTTTTGCCTCCCAACTTATTTACCTCAAGGGTAATGTCAACTATAACAACTCATAACCTACATTCGATGGGATATATATGAATTGCTTTATTGCTTTATGCATCAATGACAACTTACTTGAAGGATCTTATTCAATCCATAGGTAGTTATGGTGGACACTCATGGCAAGAGACTGGGTTTAAGGGTTTTTGGATGCACAAGTAGTATCTCTACTTAGTGGGAATTTTGGCTAGCAAAATATCCTAGGCAAGCACCACAGGTTAGAGGATCCATGACAATATAACTTCTGTGTGAATATAAGCAATCACAACTCATTACGTTGTCTTCCTTGTCCAGTGTCAACTAATTGATATAGAATATTTAATGGGGGCTTACAATCATAAAAGATGTCCAAGATAGTATATTTATATGTGATACCTCTCTTTCTTCATTACTTTTTTCATGGATTGCACCAATGACTAATGCTATGTTTGTTAACTTCCAACAAATTTTATCAACTATACTTATTTTATGTGAAGTCGTTACTCCCCATGGGATTAGCATATGATCTTTTCATCCTTTATTATTTTTATTTCATTGCTAAGATTGAAATAAGAAAGTAAAGCAAAACTCAAAACTACTCTTTGTTATATAAATCTCACACGATTACATAGATAGATAGATCACGAAACAATCACTCGAAACTAGATCATACTAAAACTTCATTCTTCTAAATCATGAAATAATTAAGGATCGAACTAAGATAGATAATGATGATAAAAGTGATGGTGATACGATATCGGGGCACCTCCCCCAAGCTTGGAGCAAGCCAAGGGTGGTGCCCATACCCGTGTACTCAGGTCTCTTTCTTCGGTGATGGTGGTGATGATGTGGTAGGAATGTCCTCTGGCTTCCAAGGTGCAACACCCCTGGATTTTGGCCCTTTCTTTTTCTTTTGAATTTCTTTGGATTTTGCTTTGGATTTATTTTTATGTGGCTCTGTGGTCTGAAAACTTGGGAAGATCATCTCTTCTCGGTCTCCAAAGTGGCTTGTCATCCTCAAAACCATCCCAAGATCATGTCATTTCCTTCTTAGCCCAATCCTAATATCCTTTTTCTTGGAAATATTCCTTTTTCTATTAAAGGAATTACCCTGTTTGCCCTAGGTTGTGAAGCAACCTATATTTCTGTCTTGCCTTTGAGTCCCACAAAATTCTCATAAATCCTTTGGGACACATCTTTCACAGATATGTCAAAATCCTTCCTTGTCCTGGTTAAAAAAAAATTCACAAATATTATTTTCCTATTCTACCCTAAATGGTACTTAGTGAAGGAAGTGTAATTTTTATCTTCTTGATTGTCCCCCAAAATTTTTGGACACCTTTTCCTATCCATATCATTGCCTGATGCCAAAAATTCAACTCAATTTGCCTAGTAAATATTCCTCAGTAAATTTTCAAAGTTTCTGTTCAAACAGAGGCCTTGTGAAGGAGGTACTAGCTAGGCATATCCAAATGAGTTGAAATTTTGTCACATCCTTCTTATCATCAAATCATAGCTCTCCATGTGAGCTCATCATCAAATCTTGGATTCTGGTCAGATTTTCAGTTAGTGAAGCAACTACATTTTATATTGCTTCACTATTGCTGAAAATTTACCAGGACATGCTCCTACCCATACAACATCCCTCCACACAATTTTGGCTCATATAATTCATCCATTATTTCTCTAGAATTTTTCTTAGTTTCTGTCCAAAGAGGACCACTATGAAGAAGTACCATTTTGGTGTATCCAAATGGTATAATTTTTTTACAGTGTGTTCATATGCCCAAATAACTAATCTCCTCCAAATTTTAGCTCAATCCAGTGCACTATGTGAGCAAAGCACCCAGTTCCTCATTTTTGACCAGGGGTACATTCTACAGCAAGTGGTATTTATCTTCAACTAAATGGGCTGAAAATTTGTAGAGATGATCATCTTTGTAGTTGATCACACCCAACCAAAGACCATAGTCTATCTCCAGACCAATCTTCTCCATCAAGCAACAAACACCTTGTTGTAGCCTTGTCTCCAAGCTCCCTCTAGTCACCTCCACAATCCCTGTTCTTGTTTCTTTGCTTGTTGGCCCTCTCTGGTGAATGATCTATCGAGCAGACATGGTCGCCCGAGCTTAGTCACCGGGCACGCGTCAATGCACACGGTGACCATGCCATATGCGTGCTCTGCTGCGTCTGGCCGCGTCCAGAGCTCCGTCCCCTCCTCTACTCATCGTTCTCGCCCCGTCTTGTCCAACAGATTCCTCGTGACTGTGCCGTCACTCCTCTGCCCTGCCCCGTCCGGTCTCGCTGTCGTTGGGTCGCCATCGGCCGCGCCCATGACACAAACCTCTCTGCCTCTCCCTGTCCACCAGCCGGTGAGCTCTCGAGCTCTTTCGACCCCTCCTACGGCTATATATAGCTTCCTCGCGTTCCTCTGCAAGCCATAGACCCCTCCCCACCCTCCTAGCCCACCGGAGCAGCCTCTCCTCCTCCTCCCTTGTCCGCCGCGGTGGTCGCCGGCCTTGCCTCGATTCCGGCCAGCCCGAGCGCCCCTCCACCTCTAGCCCTCACCACTAGACCCCCCTGCACGGTGGCGCGCTTTCCCCTCACCTTAGTTCATCGATGGACCGATCGGAGCCCTCGCGCCCATCTCCACCAGCGCCGCCGCCCCTGTCCTCTGTTGCCTTGCGCCGCCGCAGCCCTGCTCTTCCCCGACACGCGTTTTGCACCTGAACGGATGCGACACTCCGCCCTGAACCTGCCAGTGTCCTCGCCCCGGCCGGAGACGGCTGGAGTCGCCGGGGCCGACGCCGCTGACCCCTCCTTTGCCTCCTCCTCTGTTCCGATCGGGGGAACGAGATGAGAAAGAAGAAGCCAGGCCAGGCAGGCACCTCCTCCCCGCGGACCCCACCTGTAAGTGACCCACTAGTGAGCGTAAGTGGAGGCGCCTTCCGCCTGGATACGTTTTCCTTTGCTGAAAACGTACTCCGGTGAATCTTCAGACTATAGTGCGCTTTCACTTCTCTGAAAGCGCACTTTGGTTATTCTCCAGCTGAAAGTTCGCTTTCTTTTACAGAAGACATATTTCACCAAAAGGCGTTTTCTATTTTGTCCACCAGGGGCCTATTTGTAAGGATCTTTTTACAGAATAGTCCCTGGATTTCAGACATTCGTATCCCCGCGAGTGTAGCTCCGAATCAGGTGATTCCAAAGCCCACGTCTCCTCTCGTCGAGCCTGTTCTGTTGGTATCATTTTCACTATGTTGTTACATAATGGAAATGACCATTTTTTCCTTGCCCCTCATCAACCCCCTTCCATAGAGAAATATTTCCGGCGAATCTTTCTGTGAGTTCACCGCACTTCTTCCGAGAGAATCTCTCATCCCCAGGCAAGCCACGACAGCCACTTGCATGATGGCCTTGCAGTAGCCATGGTTTTTAACTTGAATAATTAAATAAGTTGTGCATGTTAATATTTCTGTGAATGCTTTATATGCTTATGGATTCATGCTCGTTCTTATGCCATGGTTATTTTCATCTAGTTGGTTACATGCTTACTTGCTAATATTATTATCATGTTCTATTCTGGTATTTACTTATGATGCTAGTGGTCATGCTATGCTTATATGCAATGTTATACTTGTGATATTCATGCTCGCTATTATGCCATGCTCATTTGCATCCACTAGAGTAAATGCTTAATTTTTGTTCATGATAAGATATACCTGTTAAATGATTATGCTTCTCATCCATGTTCATGTTGACATTATGCTCATTGATGCGGCTTGAAGCTACGTCGATATTTCCCCAAAGAGAAGGGATGATGCAACACAACGGCGGTAGGTATTTCCCTCAGTGATGAGACCAAGGTTATCGAACTAGTAGGAGAACCAAGCAACACTACGTAAACAACACCTGCACACAAATAACAAATAGTCACAACCCGATGTATTAAAGGGGTTGTCAATCCCTTTCGGGTATGGGCGCCAGAAATTGGCAAATAGACGTGATAAAAATATGATAGATTGGACCACGGGAACGCGAGATAAAATAAACGAGAATAAATTGCAGCAAGGTATTTTTGTATTTTTGATTTAATAGATCTAAAAATAAAAGCAAAGGAAAATAGATCGCAAAGGCAAATAAAATGAGAAAGAGACCCGGGGCCCGTAGGTTTCACTAGTGGCTTCTCTCGAGGAAAATAGCAAACGGTGGGTGAACAAATTACTGTTGGGCAATTGATAGAACTCAAATAATCATGACGATGTCCAGGCAATGATCATTATATAGGCATCACGTCCAAGATTAGTAGACCGACTCCTACCTGCATCTACTACTATTACTCCACACAGCGACCGCTATATAGCATGCATCTAGTGTATTAAATTCATGGAGAAACAGAGTAATGCAATAAGAACGATGACATGATGTAGACAAGATCTATTTATGTAGAAATAGACCCCATCGTTTTATCCTTAGTAGCAATGATACATACGTGTCGGTTCCCCTTCTGTCACTGGGATCAAGCACCGTAAGATCGAACCCACTACAAAGCACCTCTTCCCATTGCAAGACAAATAGATCGAGTTGGCCAAACAAAACCAAAATATCGGAAAAATGCGAGGCTATAAGCAATCATGCATATAAGAGATCAAAGAAACTCAAATAACTTTCATGGATAAAAAGATAGATCTGATCATAAACTCAAAGTTCATCTGATGCCAACAAACACACCGCAAAAAGAGTTACATCATATGGATCTCCAAGAGACCATTGTATTGAGAATCAAACGAGTGAGAGAGGAAGCCATCTAGGTACTAACTACGGACCTGAAGGTCTACAAAGAACTACTCACGCATCATCGGAGAGGCACCAATGGAAGTGGTGAACCCCTCCGTGATGGTGTCTAGATTGGATCTGGTGGTTCTGGACTTTGCGGCGGCTGGAATCGATTTTCGTCGACTCCCCTAGGGTTTCTGGAATATTGGGGTATTTATAGAGAAAAGAGTCAGTTCAGGGGGCACCCGAGGTGGGCACAACCCACCAAGGCGTGCCAGGCGCAGGCGCGCCCTGGTGGGTTGTGCTCCCCTCGGAGCACCCCCAGGCGCTTCTCCAGCCCACTGGATGTCTTATGGTCCAAAAAAAATCCACAAAAAGTTTCGCTGCGTTTGGACACCGTTTGGTATTGATTTCCTGCGATGTAAAAAACAGGAAGAAAATGGCAACTGGCACTTGGCACTATGTTAATAGGTTAGTACCCAAAAATGATATAAAATGACTATAAAATGATTATAAAACATCCAAGAATGATAATATAACAACATGGAACAATAAAAAGTTATAGATACGTGGGAGACATATCAGCATCCCCAAGCTTAATTCCTGCTCATCCTCGAGTAGGTAAATGATAAAAATAGAAATTTTGATGTGGAATGCTGCCTAACATGTCATCTCATATTCTTTTCTTTATAGCATGGACATTTCGAATTTTAGATTGTTCAAAGCACTAGTCTAGTTTTGATGTGAGACTTAAATACTCAAGCATATCAACAAGCAACCATGTCTTCCAAAATATCAACACTAAAATAAGTTATCCCTAGCCCATCATGCTCAATCATTGATCCATTCATGAAACACACTCGCATATTATCTACATCCAATGCTCAAGTACGATCATAGTGCCCCCTAGTTGGTACTTTATAAGAGAAGATGGAGACTCAAATTAAAAATAAAAATTGCATAAAGTAAAAGAAAGGCCCTTCGCGGAGGGAAGTAGGGATTTGTAGAGGTGCCAGAGCTCAAAGAAAAAATTGAGAGATAAAAACATTTTGAGAGGCATACTTTTCCCACCAACGAAAATGACTTAGAGTTCCCAACACTTTCCATGCTAGATATATCATAGGCGGTTCCCAAACAGAAAATAAAGTTTATTCCTTTTTCCACCATACTTTCACTTTTCATGGCTAACCGTATCCACGGATGCCTTCCATACCAACACTTTCCAAGGATTTTATTATTTGACAACATAAAGTAAATTCATTTTTCATTTCGGGACTGGGCATCCCTAAAACTTTGGCTTACTCTCGTGCAATGACAAGTGAATAAACACTCATCGTGAGAATAACACATCTAGCATGGAAAATATTAGCCACCCCTCACCGCCTCGCGAGCGGTATGAGCACACAAAAGAGAAATTTATTTTGATTATTAGAGATGGCACATACAAATTTGCTTAGAATGGCAAAAGAATACCGCATATAGGTAGATATAGTGGACTCATGTGGCAAAACTGGTTTAAAGGACTTTAGATGCACAAGTAGTGATCATACTTAGTGCAAAATGAAGGCTAGCAAAAGATTGAGAAGCGACCAACCAAGAAACGAATAATCTCATAAGCGAGCATTAAGCATAATTAACACCGAATAATGCACCACAAGTAGGATATAATTTCATTGCATAACTATTGACTTTCGTGCTTGCATAGGGAATCACAAATTTTAACACTAATATTCTTACTAAAGCATAATTACTCATCAACATGACTCACATATCACATCCTCATATCTCAAAACTATTACAAGGTATCAAGTTTATTTTGTCCAATGATCTTCATGGATGTTTTTATTATATCCTTCTTGGATATCTATCAGTTTGGAAATAATTTTCATGTGTTGCTTTTGATAAGCTCAAACAAATATAAGTGAAGATCATGAGCATAATATTTCTTTCTCTCAAATTAATTTAAGTGAAGGAAGAGAGAATTTCTTGAAAATTTTACTAACTCTCAAAGAAATCTAAGTGAAGCAAGAGAGCATTTATCCAAAAATACTAAAGCACACCGTGCTAAAAAAGATATAAGTGAAGCACTAGAGCAAATCCATAGCTCATAAAAATTAAGTGAAGCATAGAGAGCAATTCTAACAAGTCATGGCATAATTTTGGCTCTCTCAAATAGGTGTGTCCAGCAAAGAATCAAGACTAAAAACACAAAGCAAAACAAGCAAATACTAATATCATACAATACGCTCCAAGCAAAACACATAGTATGTGACGAATAAAAATATAGCTCCGAGTAAAATACTGATGGTCATTAGAAGAAAGAGGGGATGCCACTTGGGGCATCCCCAAGCTTAGTTTCTTGCTTCTCTTTGGATAATAGCTTGGGATGCCATGGGCATCCCCAAGCTTAGGCTCTTCTTACTCCTTATTCCTTAATCCATTGTGAGATAACCCAAAACTTGAAAACTTCAATCACACAAAACTCAACAAAACCTTCGTGAGATCCGTTACTATAAGAAAGCAAATCACTACTATAACTACTATAGAAAACCAACTCATATTTTATTCTTGCATTATATCTACTGTATTCCAACTTTTCTATGGCAAAAACTCATCAAAGAAAACAATAGAATCATCAAAACAAGCACACAACGCAAAGAAAACAAAATCTCTCAAAAATAGAATAGTCTGTAGCAATCTGGATATTTCGAATAATTATGAAACTCCAAAAATCTTGAGAAATTAGGAAATCCTCAAAAATTTGTATATTAATCTTTTGCAAAAAGAATTGGTACTTTATCACGCTCTGGCTAGAAATGAGAATTGTTTTCATGAGCGCAAAAATTATCTGCTTTTCAGCACGGTCAAACAACTATCACCCAAGAAGATCCTAAAGGCTTTACTTGGCACAAACACTAACTAAAACACAAAAAACACTCAAGAACAGAAAGCAAAAATCAAACATAAATTTTATTCATTGGGTTTCCTCCCAACAAGCGCTATTGTTTCACGCCTCTAGCTAGGCATAAAGCAAGGATCTAAGTTTTGTCATCCATGTTCTCCAACTCCTGAATCACACAATCAGATTTCTTTTAAGATTTAGCAAGTAAAATAGAAAAACTTCTAGGCATAAAATTGAGGAATTCGTTCTTAACAATGGGATCTCTTGCAACTTCAACAAAATTTGGATTTATACTAATCATTTTAAGATCTCCATTATTATTACTAGAAGTTGCACCCTTGTTCTTGGTAACTTGAGTAGTATTTCCAATCTTTATGGGAGTTTTTTCAATAGTTTTAGCGGAAGCAAAAGCCGATCTTAAATTACTAAAAATTTCTTCCAGTTTATCAATCGAGACGGGCTTTCTTCAATTCTGTCATGAATTACGATCCCCTTTTCTTTTAACAACTTAAAAACTTCTCCCGCTTTTGACCCAATATTAGTAGCAAAATTATGCATCTTTTTTTCCAAGTTTTCAATATGCTCTTCAGTAAGCATTTTCTTTTCAATAGCATCTAATCTTTCCATGGGATGCTTAAGAGTCAAAGTTGTTTCATTAATCATAAGAGGTGGTGAGCCTACTAAATTTCCCATAGCATTAAAAGCATCAAGAGAGGGACACATCAAGAAATTTCCACCAGTAATCGTATCAATGACGAATCTATACCTAGTGGTGATGCCGACATAAAAACAACGAAGAAGAACAACAGTAAATTGCTTACGGATAGATCTATTATGAGGATTGCAAATTCTATACGAAGCATCTTTTAAATTCCCCCCTCCCCTTTGTTTAAAGTTGAGAACTTCGTTCTCGGGAGTGCACGCAATAGAGGAAGAACTATCCATGACGATAATAATGGCAAACAAGATTGCACGCAAAAACTGATCCGGCAAGAAAACGGGAAACGAAAAAGAGGGCGAATAAAATGGCAATTCTTTGTGAAGTGGGGGAGAGGAAAACTAGAAGAAAATGGCAAATAATGTAAATTGTGAGGAGATGAGATTTGTGATTAGGAACATGGTAGATGTTGAAGATCCTCCCCGGCAATGGCGCCAGAAATTCTTTCTGATGTGGCTTGAAGCTATGTCGGTATTTCCCCAAAGAGGAAGGGATGATGCAGCACAACAGCGGTAGATATTTGCCTCAGTGATGAGATCAAGATTATCGAACCAATAGGAGAACCAAGCAACACTACGTAAACAACACCTGCACACAAATAAAAAATACTCGCAACCCAACGTATTAAAGGGGTTGTCAATCCCTTTCGGGTAGCGGCGCCAGAAATTGGCAAACAGACGTGATAAAAATATGATAGATTGGATCACGGGAACACGAGATAAAATAAATGAGAATAAGTTGCAACAAGGTATTTTTGTATTTTTAATTTAATAGATCTGTAAATAAAATCAAAGGAAAATAGATCGCAAAGGCAAATAATATGAGAAAGAGACACGGGGGTCGTAGGTTTCACTAGTA
The DNA here is from genome assembly GCF_018294505.1 of Triticum aestivum. Lineage (NCBI taxonomy): Eukaryota > Viridiplantae > Streptophyta > Magnoliopsida > Poales > Poaceae > Triticum > Triticum aestivum. The sequence goes on from NC_057805.1 coordinate 147,894,956, forward strand.
GCTTCTCTCGAGGAACATAGCAAACGCTGGGTGAACAAATTATTGTTGGGCCATTGACAGATCTCAAATAATCATGACGATATCCAGGCAATGATCATTATATAGGCATCACATCCAAGATTAGTAGACCGACTCCTGCCTGCATCTACAACTATTACTCCACACATCGACCGCTATCCAGCATGCATCTAGTGTATTAAGTTCATGGAGAAACAGAGTAATGCAATAAGAATGATGACATGATGTAGACAAGATCTATTTATGTAGAAATAGACCCCATCGTTTTATCCTTAGTAGCAATGATACATACGTGTCGGTTCCCCTTCTGTCACTGGGATCAAGCACCGTAAGATCGAACACACTACAAAGCACCTCTTCCCATTGCAAGACAAATAGATCGAGTTGGCCAAACAAAACCAAAATATCGAAAAATGCGAGGCTATAAGCAATCATGCATATAAGAGATCAAAGAAACTCAAATAACTTTCATGGATAAAAAGATAGATCTGATCATAAACTCAAAGTTCATCTGATGCCAACAAACACACCGCAAAAAGAGTTACATCATATGGATCTCCAAGAGACCATTGTATTGAGAATCATACGAGAGAGAGAGGAAGCCATCTAGCTACTAACTACGGACCCGAAGGTCTACAAAGAACTACTCACGCATCATCGGAGAGGCACCAATGGAGGTGGTGAACCCCTCCGTGATGGTGTCTAGATTGGATCTGGTGGTTCTGGACTCTGCGGCGGCTGGAATTGATTTTCGTCGACTCCCCTAGGGTTTCTGGAATATTGGGGTATTTATAGAGCAAAGAGTCGGTTCAGGGGGCACCCGAGGTGGCACAACCCACCAGGGCGCGCCTGCGCCTCCTAGCTCGCCCTGGTGGGTTGTGCTCCCCTCGGAGCACCTCCCAGGCACTTCTCCGGCCCACTGGATGTCTTCTGGTCCAAAAAAAAAACCACAAAAAGTTTCGCTGCATTTGGACTCCGTTTGGTATTGATTTCCTGCGATGTAAAAAACAGGCAGAAAACATCAACTGGCACTTGGCACTATGTCAATAGGTTAGTACCAAAAATGATATAAAATGACTATAAAATGATTATAAAACATCCAAGAATGATAATATAATAGCATGGAACAATAACAAATTATAGATACGTTGGAGACGTATCACTCATAGGCATTGTCATTTCATCATGCTATTTTATTGTTATGACTCAGCTCATCACCAATCAAGTTTAACCAGGCTTTTATCGAATTTGAACATCTATTGGCTGAGTCATAGTGCCATCAAATCGAGCAATAGTGCGGAATATGAGGATGAGCCTAACAATTGAAAGTATGATGCTAAGATCTAAGCAAGGTAAACAAGTACCACAAGTATATGAGTAAGCAAGCACAATATGAGCAAGTGAAGACTAAGAGACAAGTAATCACAAGTAGGGAGTTAGGGTTAGGAATAACAGCAACTCCGAGAGACGAGGATGTATGCCGATGTTCATTTCCTTGGAGGGAAGCTACGTCACCGTTTAGAGAGGTGGGTATTACCACAAAGGAACACCAACGCCATGAAGGCTCACCCTATTCTCTCTTTGAGATATCACCATGAAGGAGATTCTCAACCACTAGTGGTAGACCTTGGGGTGGTCTCCAAACCCTCACAAACTTTCCGGGGGTAATCACAATGGTCGATTCCTCTCTGAATGACTCGTACCGCCTAGGAGTCTCCAACCTCCAAGAGTAACAAGAACGATGGGAAAAGCTCAAGACTTGCTTAAATCATGATTTCCTTTGGTGCAAAGAAGGGGAAGGAGTGGATCTATCACTTGGTTGGACAACTTCTCACTAATGCTCTCAAATCCCTTTGGGATCTAAGATTTTGTGTATGAGTGTGTGTGAGAGAGTGAGATGTGTTCTTGGTGATGCTCAAAGTGAATGGTCAACCCTCTCTCGTGGAGGAAGAAGGCTATATATAGTATTAGAGCAAATATGGCCATTGTAGTGTAAGTGACAGAGGTAGGCTGGACATCCGGGCCAGGAGCTGGACATTAGGCATAGTGTGACGTCTGTGTAATAAAGCTGAGAGGCTAGAATAAAACAGAGAGGCCGTACATCCGGTGTAAAGCCCGGACATCCAGCGTGGATGGAAGTCTTGGACATCCGGCGTGTTACCCAGACATCCGGAGATAACATCACGAAACAGATGCTCTCCGAACACCAAAGTGTCGGATATCCGGCAGGTCATCCCGGATATCTGGGGACACAGGAGAGCCTGAACATCCGACAAGGAGGCCGGACATCCGGGGATTTCACCACCCATTTAGTGTTCTCTGGATAGCAGGGGCTGGATATCCGCCGGAGCAGCCCGGATATCCATCATGCGGGCCGGACATCCGACGTGCAAGCCGGACATCCGGCATGGGAGCAGAGGCAATATTTCTCCTGGAGTTTATTTAGGATATGGCTAAGATGAAGAAGCTAGGTTTTCCAGAACTGAGCAAGTCCTTCACTGGCCCTACTGATCCTCTCTTAATAGTGCGGGATCCCTATACTCAATAATAAACAGAGATACAATCGGTTTAATTTAGTATTTCTTCCGTGAGTAGAATCAACTTCACATGTCCATGATCCACACACTTTTGTTATCCGGGGACCACCGCCTGAGATTTACTTGACGAACATAGTTAGTCCCCTACATGCATATTGTCATCAACATCAAAAACTTGATGTAAGGGCATGATTGCACTTTCACCATTGTCCCTATTTGGGACCGTTTTTGTTTTGCCACGACGGTGGACGTTTGATGTCCGGAGTGGCATCCGGGGCCACCCATGACTTAGCCCAAAGGGGAGTTTGTCGGAGTGTCCGGGAGAGTGTCATGCAATAGATCGGTTTTGTTGGAACGCCGTTGGTCCACCGGAATGGGAGCACGAGGCCTTGTGTTCCGTAGTGTGGGTACAGTGTACTATCCTCTGCAGAGTGTATAATCTATCGATAGCCGTGCCCGCGGATATGGGCCCAGTTCGTAGTAGGTCACACTATGGGTCAACAGTAATAATAACCTGACTTATAAACAACCTTGGTTTGATGAGGAAAGAAGTTGGTTGATCTTTATGTGGTCACATGAGCTTCACCATGGTATTCTTGATAATGATGAGATGATTCTTTGAGGATCACAATGGTATTCTTGATAATGCTCTTGTGAGGATCACAATGGTATTCTTGATATTGATTGAAGTGATCCCGTGACCATGATGGTAAGTAAGAATGGTATACGAATGGTGGTTACGGGGTAACCTCCAAACAGAGTAAGTGGATCATGATATTAAATATTCTTCATGCTAGTATCATCCTATGCATATCATGAGTGACATTGCCATGCTCATATGATGCATGATATTTTATGTTCATCTTATGTTGTTCTAGTGGTATCATGCTCATCTTTGTTTAACCTGTAAATGCCATGCTATTGTTTGTCTTGAATGCTTTTGGTTGCTGTGAGCTTGCGAGTACATTCAAAGTACTCACCTGGCGTGTCATGCCAGTTTGCAGGTCATGCCGTGTTTGCTTGATTGCCGAGGATCCTGAGTTTGCGAGCTAGGATAAGCGTTCCAGCCAGAGTCCCTGCGGAGTGGAGTCCATTCCACTGCTAGAAGTTATTCTGCTGCTTTGTGTTGTTAAGCTACTAGCATAGAACTACCTGAGCAGGCGTAGTGTCGCCGTGTCGATGTAATTCCCTGTTATATCTGGACCCTTATATCCTCGAGTATCTGTAATAAAGAGCTGATTTGTTCTATGCCAAGCAGTTTCATATTCCAGAAGACTTGATCTTTGGGCTGGAATATGGGGTGTTCTGGTCTTTCTGAGCTGGGGTGCAACACAAGGCATAGGCTTTCCATCATAAAAAGATGAGTATGTTTTCGGACTCCTGAAATTTGCAGCCAAACTCATACCTTTAAACCTAGCTTCATCCTCAAAAATTTTGTTTTGTAAGTCAAAAACTTGGGCCTGAAGTAATTAATCCAATCATTGAGCTTGAAGATGATGTCTCCAATGTTCTTGTTGTCCTCCTTATGCTCACAGACGAATTCCGTGATAATGGAGTGGTTAGCATTGAGCCCACGCTCCACCATCCCTGGTCACTTGAAGATTTCTTGTTCCACCGCTTCAAGCCTGTCCTTCTCTCTTCTGGTATTCTTAGGCCATTGAATGTCCTGGATGTGAAGGACCCCCTCACACATCTCAATGGCTTGAGGGTGTTTCATCACCTCCGGAAGGTAAGGGTTGATGACCTTCTCATAGAACTGATACGTCTCCAACGTATCTATAATTTTTGATTGTTCCATGCTATTATATTATCCATCTTGGATGTTTTATATGCATTATTATGCTATTTTATATCATTTTTGGGACTAACCTATTAACCCAGTGCCCAATGCCACTTGCTGTTTTTCCTTGTTTTTGTCTTCTACATAAAATCAATACCAAATGGAACGAAACTTTTTGACGATTTTTCTTGCACAAGAAGACACACATGAAGCTTCAGGAGGAGGCCAGAAGAGCCACGAGTGAGCCACAAGCTCACCAGGCGCGCCCTAGGGGGGCGCCCTATGAGCTTATGGCCCCCCTAAGACTCCTCCAACCCTAATCTCAGCTCCATAAATACCCAAATATTCCCCGTATACCAGAGGGCACACCAAAAATACTTTTCCGCCGCTGCAAGTTTCTGTCCTCGTGAGATCCCATCTGGAGACCTATTCCGGTGCAATGTCGGAGGGGGATTCGATCACGGAGGGCCTCTACATCAACCTTGCTACCCTTCCGATGATGTGTGAGTAGTTTACCATAGACCTATGGGTCCATAGCTAGTGGCTAGATGGCTTCTTCTCTCTCTTTTATTTTCAATACGATGTTCTCCTCGATGTTCTTGGAGATCTATTCAATGTAATCTTCTTTTGCGATGCGTTTGTTGAGATCCGATGAATTGTGAGTTTATGATCATATTGATGAATATTATTTGAGTCTTCTCCGAACTCTTTTATGCATGATTAAGATAGCTTTGTATTTCTCTCTGATCTATTGATTTGGTTTGGCCAACTAGATTGATCTTTCTTGCAATGGGAGAGGTGGTTTGTTTTGGGTTCAATCTTGCGGTGTCCTCACCCACTGATAGAAGGGGTAGCAAGGCGCGTATTTGTATTGTTGCCATTAAGGATAAAAATGTGGTTTATTCATATTGATTGGATCTATCCCTCTACATCATGTCATCTTTCTTAAGGCGTTACTCTGTTCTTGTTAACTTAATACACTAGATGCACTACAAAAAAAGACACATCCGTGACATTTTGGCCTGAACAATTTTTTTTCTGTCATGGTTATGACACTTTTATGACGATGTGACAAAAACATGTATCATCATAGATGTGGTGGGCTCCTACTCCTATGAAAAAAATAATGAAAGAAAATGGGCTTTTCGTCCTGGGCAGGCCGGGGACGCACCTGTCAGGGAACATTGCATGGGAAACAAAAATTTCCTACGCCCACCAAGACCAATCTAGGAGATGACCATCTACGAGAGGAGAGATTGGATCTACATGCCCTTTTAGGTCGCTAAGTGGAAGTGTTAATAAACACGGTTGATGTAGTCGAACGTCTTCGTGATCCAATCACGATCCATCCCGCAAACTCCGATCTAGTGCCGAACGGACGACACCTCCGCGTTCAACACACGTATGGCTTGATGACGCCTTCACCTCCTCGATCCAGCAAGCGATGGTGAAGTAGTAGCTCGAGTCCTCCGGCAGCACGGTGGCGTGATGGCAGTGGTGGTGGAGAAATCTCAGCAGAGCTTCGCTAAGCACTACGGAGAAGAAGATGGACTACGAGGGACAGGAAGGGAAGCACCATGGCGTGGAGATGTGCTCAAGGGTGCGGCCGCCCTCTGTCTACCTCTCTCTCTATATATATAGGGGGAAGGGAGGAGGAGGGGCCGCCCTAGATCCCATCTAGGGGGGCGGCGACCACCAGGGATGGGAAACCCTAGATGGGTTTTGGCCCTCCCCCTAGGAGACTTGGCCCCCAAGCCAGGTGGAGGCAAAACCCTAGGGAGGCGCCCCACCTCTTTTGGCAATGTGGGATGGGGTGAGGGGGGCGCACAACCCCTTAGTGGGCTGGCGTGCCCCTCCCCTTGGCCCATGAGGCCCCCAACACTTGTCGCCCCCCCCGAAACCCCTTTCAGTCGCTGGTCATCACCCGGTACCCCAAGAACAATTTAGGACTCGAATACCCTTCGTCCAATATATCAATATTCACCTCCGGACCATTCCGGAGGTCCTCGTCACATCTGGGATCTTATCTGGGACTCGTAACAACCTTCGGTAACCACCATAATGACTCAACTATACTTATATCATCACCAAACGTTAAGTATGTAGACCCTGCAGGTTCGAGAACTATGCAGACACGACCGAGACACCTCTACGGTCAATAACCAATAGCAGGACCTAGATGCCCATATTGGTTCCTACATATTCTACGAAGATCTTATCGGTCGAACCTTGATGTCAAGGATTCAAAAAAATTCGTATGCAGTTCCCTTTGTCTATCAGTATGTTACTTGCCCGAGATTCGATCATCGGTATCTCCATACCTAGTTCAATCTCGTTACCAGCAAGTCTCTTTACTCGTTCCATAATACAAGATCCCGTGGCTAACCCATTAGTCACATTGCTTGCAAGCTCATTGTGATGCTGTATTATCGAGTGTGCCCTGAGATACCTCTCCGTCATACGGAGTGACAAATCCCAGTCTTGATCCATGCCAACTCAACAGACACCCTCAGAGATACATGTAGAGCACCTTTATAGTCACCCAGTTATGTTGCGACGTTTGGTACACACAAGGCACTTCTTCGATGTCAGTGAGTTGCATGATCTCATGGTCATAGGAACATATACTTGACATGCAGAAAACAATAGCAATAAACTTGATACGATCATATGCTACATTCATAGTTTGGGTCTTGTCCATCACATCATTCTCCTAATGATGTGATCCCGTTAACAAAGCACAACTCATGTCTATGACTAGGAAACCATAGCCATCTTTTGATCAACGAGCTTGTTCGGTAGAGGCTCACTAGGGACACGTTGTTGTCTATGTATCCACACATGTATCTGAGTTTCCAATTAATACAATTCTAGCATGGATAGTAAAAGATTATCATGAACAGGGAAATATGATAATAACCAATCACTAGTGCAGAATCGGGCTTTAGTTCCGGTTCGTAAGGACCTTAGTGCCAGTTCTGCAACCGGCACTAAAGGGTGGGGACTAAAGGTCCGCCTTTAGTGTCGGTTCGTCAAGAACCGGGACCAAAGGCCCACCACGTGGCACGAGCCCATGTCGGGGGCTGGGGGCCTTTAGTCCCGGTGCAACCAGGACTAAAAGGTTTAGGGGTTTATGGTTTATTTTTCCTTTTAATTTTGTGTTTTCCATTTTATACCTTTTCATTTCAAACATATTTTACGCTACTACATATTATACACGTTATGCATATATATAAATAGAATTTATCGTAGAACCGATCATATATATCATCGAATTTCTTGCACGGCCATTCACACATACACACACACACATATATATACACAATTTGGTATATACAATTTCTCCTACAATTTGCAGATCATTACATGGAGGCATTGCAGCTTGTAATGGTATTCTCGTTTGGGAACTATGACCTGGTCGAGAAAAAATCCCGCTATTTCCTCATGAATTGCTCGTACGCGATCCGTTGGTACGAGCTGATCCCGCATCTCCGTCATCTTTAAAGAAGGAGATCAATATGAATGTATTAGTTGCGTGTGTATATATATATTAGATAATGATATAAAAATTGTGAATAGTGTTCTGGCAAACGTAACCAAGATTGTCTATTATCTTTGGTCCTTTCGGACGTCATAACGCGAATGTTCTCGCAAATGTAGTATGCACATAAATTATTCCCCGGCGCCTGCCTCATGGTCTTTACGAGAATAGAATTCAATCAGATAATAATTAATCAAGCATAATAATGGTATTGAAACTAGAATTAAAGAGATGGTAGCTAGCTAGTACTACTTAATTACCTTGGGCCGCATCCATTTAAGCTTTTGTTTCCATGGGCCTTCAACCTGTTTGATGAACTTTTCCCAAGCCCTGCCCGCTGGCAAAGAAAATGAATAAAGGTGTTATTAATTAGTTGATATCAGGAAATGAACTAAAGAGGCCGACATAGTGCGATAATGATTGAAATTACCTGCCGACCATCCCCTTCACCATTGAGTATTCACTAGTATCTTGAAATAGTGAGTCCAGTACTTGAACTTTTCCCTTGTCAACTTCAATGGTTAACAAGATCCTGTGGAAACTGCATGCGCACACGTTTGCATGTATAATTAAGCGGGCATGTGCATAACTCATCAACTACACTCATGAACATCTAATAAGCAAAAATAGAATTTGTAGTACAAGACAGTGTCACTCATCCAAAGTTGTAAGGAAGTAGTATTTCTGGTTGGGTATTTAGTCGCTTCAAGAACTCTAGCAAGCTTCTCTCTATGTCTTTTCGATCCCATTCACGTGACCATGTCTCTTGTTTAATGGTATTTGGGTCAATGAACCCAATGCCATAGCATCCAGCTCTTTTCATTTCATACATCTTCATTCTGCATAATACCACAGAAAAGAATATAGTGAGGATAATTACAGGTAATGAACGAGCACTACAGCTAGCCAGAGACTTAAATTACATAAAGAAATCACTTACAGAGAATAGCAACTGAGGATAGATTTGTCGAGTGCGTCTTGATTGAATAACTGAAACATTTCTTGGAACTCAACCCACAGATCTTTTGCATGGTAGTAATGGTCTTCCTTGACTTTCACCATGAGGGACTCTCGGTCGGTAGTCTTTACTTCTCTCATGTACCATTGATGCAATTCATACATTCTCGTTGATATAAGCGGGATCGGCTCAGGCTTGACCATAGGTTGGACGCGGACATATTTCAATTGTAGTTCCTCCTCTGTAAACCCGCGGAGTTCCTCGATGCCTAGGAGTTGTTCAACAGTGATACCAGCCTCTTGAGCCTGCCGTCTATGATTGTCGGTACTCACATGTGTTTGTACAATGAGCGGGGGGATCGATTGCACTGCCTGTTCTCCCAGCTGGGGAACCATTTTCCCGCTTTTATTACCAGCTGCTTGGCTCGAGCTCGAGCTCGGCTCCTTCTGTTTTTGTGCACGATAGGACTTCTTGATAGAGCGCTGATAGTCCGAGCCCCTACGCTTCACAGTCGGTTGAGCATTATCAATAAAGTGTTGTATCACTTTCTCAGGTACTTTCTCCCTTAGTAGCGGGGGGGGGGGGTCGATGCAAAATGGGCCTCCACTTGGGCCTTCACTTCGGCTTTGTTTTCCTCGTCAGTCATGTGGTAAGGCAACTTCCGAAGAGGCTTGAGGCTTGGACCAAATTTGAATTTCTTGCCTCTTGTTGTACCGCTAGCTGCCGTAGCTGCGGCACCTCTCTTACGAAGTTGCTGAGGCGGCGGAGATGGCTGACGCGGTGCGGACTCAGAGGATGAGGAGTCGGCTGACAGGGTGCCGGACTTGGAGGATGAGGAGTCAGTTGACCCAATGCCAGATTTGGAGGAGGAGTCGACTGACACGGTGCCAGACTTGGAGGAGGAGGAGTGGGCTGATGCAGTGGCAGACTTGGAGGATCAGGAGTCTGCTGACGCAGTGGCGAACTTGGAGGAGCAGGAGTCTGCTGACGCGGCGGCAGACTTGGAGGAGGAGCCGGCTCACGCGGTGTCGGTGGCCTTGGAAAGACGATGCAATCCTTTCTCCATAGAATGATATGATGTATGGCCTCTCCCAGTGTGCGCTTCTCGTCACCTCTAGGAATGTCAAGCTCTAGCCCGAATATCCTTTCATCACTTCATCAACCCCGACATGGGCATAGCCAGCAGGAATCATATTGCAATGGAAGGTTGCTTCAGTGGGATTTGTATAAGCATAGCCGTCCGCCACCTTCATGGATATGTTCTTCACTTTTATGTGTAGCTCACAAGTCGTAGTAGCTATGATATCATCCACAGGGTATCTATCCAGCAGTGCATCATCGCTCAGGGTGGAACCCACGCTGCTTCTTGGCATGGATGGGACGGTGCTATCCAATGTTGGATCTGCTTGGTGCTGCCGCTGAGACGCCCTTTCCTAGCTAAGTGAGTCGATCTGCTCCTGCCGCCGGATGAAAGCACGTTCCAACTCCGCATGCTTTGATTCTACGATGCGAAGGCGGTCTGCTTTTAGCTTCCTTTGCTCCTCCTCCAGCTCCTTCTTCTTCTCCTCTTGCTTCCCCTTTCTCGCACGGCTTCTGTAAGTGTTGTTCCAATCCGCAAACCCCTCAAAGCACGGAACAACGCCTTTGCCTCATGTTCTTCCCGGGTGTTCATGATTCTTCAGGGCGCGCGTAAGCTCGTCGTTCTCTCTGTTGAGCGTGAACACCCCCGTTCGAGCCTCTTCTATTTCAACAAGTAAACTTTCATCGCCTCCTTTAAGACATGCCCGCTCCAAAACCAACCCTGTCTTTGGGTCCAACTTCCCCCCATGCGCATAAAACCACGTCCTGCACCTTTCGGGCCAGCTCAATGTAACTGGAGTGACGCCTGCAGCAATCATCTATTGCTCAGTGATATCCCACTTAGGCCGGGCCACCTCGTAGCCACCTGCCCCAGAGTATGGTGCCGCTGCTTTTTCAAATCATTAATCTTGTTTTTTCTCGACCGTTCCTGAGCTACTTTCGGTTCCATGAAGTTCACGAAAGCTTCCCAGTGATCTCTTGCCTTCTCTAGTGTTCCCTTGAATTCTGGAGTCTACTTTCCTGGATTGACGTACACGGCCCTTATATTTTTCTTGTGGTTGTTGAATGCTATCGCCATCTTCTTAAGAGCACTCTTCTTGACTTTCTCTAGATCTGCATCTGTTAAATGATCTGGTAGGGTGAAATGTGACATGAGCGATTCCCAAAGAAAATCTTTGCTCTTTGGTCGACAAAAGTAACATCTGGATCTCCCTTTGCTGCCTTTTTCCATTCGAACGAAGATCAGGATTTGGTCCCTGACAATAACTCCGCATTGAAGAATGAACTTGTTCACATTGTTCTTAGGTTCACGCGGTTCGCCATTAGGTTTGATGGCATCGATGTTGTACTTTACGCCAGCCTGCAACATTTTGGCCAGGCCTCGAACTGTCCTGCTGCTTGTAGAAGATTTTCTCGATCCGGAGGGCTAAAAGAAGAAAGATCGATTTGCTAATATATATACAAATCAATTAAAACATGTGATGATCACCAGATGCCTTATATAAATATACCTCACCGGTCTTTGTTATTTGAAGAACAACATTTCGTTCGGCATCATTGTTCTGGACTTCATCTATTCGTATTGCGAGCCGTCATTTTCTTCATTCTCATCTAGGCTTGGGGAGCGTATGATGTCGAACATATTCTCTTCTCCTTCTCTGCCGGTATTGTCCATAGCTTTTATTTAACTAATCCAGAAGAAAGATAAAACAATTTAGTATTCAAATTAGAATGCATGCATGCAATCAATAAAAACAGAATCATAGTAGATAATATATATACATCTCGAATAATCCAGATAATATGCATCATCGAATATAATCTCGAATACATCGTCTCGAATATTATCGAATAATATAATCTCCAATACATCGTCTCGAATATTATCGAATATAATCTCGAATACATCTCGAGTATTATCACTAATACATCTCGAATATGGTCATATATATATATATATATATATATATATATATATATATATATATATATATATATATATATATAACATCACTAGCTAACATCACTCGCGGTGGACACCCAAAGAGAAGGAATGATCACGGGATCATATCTCAGGTGAGATCCCTGAAGAACCTGCCAGGTATTGGAGAACCTGACGTCCAACACAACCATGTAGCGACAGACGTGCTCGTCCTCCTCCCTGACACGGTGACGTACCACCTCAGTGGGGGACGCCAACCTCCGCACCGAATGCGGCCCACGCGCCCGCCACCAAAGAAGCTATGGGTCGATGACAGGACTCGGGTTCCTCACCAAGATGCACACCCTGAAGGTAGCACCTCCCAGTGCTAGCCCGGTGGAGCCCAGTCCCAGACCTGGAACCTCTGAAGTAGGACGTCGTTGTGAACGAGTCAACGACGAGGATGCAGACCGGGCATCGTTGACGTCGAGAACAAATTCTATGCAAATTTAACATTTTTAAATGCTTGATTGTGATTTTTGTAATTCTATTTCACTTGATTTTGCAAATACATAACAAACTTTTGCAAAAACAACATTAAGATATATATTAACATTAAAATATTATTAATACATGATCAACGTTTTTCTATAAGTATTAAAAACTAAAACTAGTGGAAAAAACTAATGAAAAAATATATAGTGAAAAAATAATCATCTAAAACATCTATCATATGTATGTATGCAACTTTTTCCTATAGTCATCTACAATACATATATATACATACATTGTATAAAAAACTAGTGAAAAAAATAAACATACATACATATAGTGAAAAAATTCTCATCTAAAACATCTAAAATTAACATACATTGCATCATGTGTGTGTGTGTGTGTGGGCTCGATCGGGGATCAGGGGCGGCCATGGCGCGACAGGGAAAGGAGAGGGGGGAGGGGCTCACAGCGGGGCAATGGCGAGGCGAGGTGAGGCGAGTCGACGGCGACGGCGACGACGACGGTGACTGCGACAGAGACGACGCGTGAGGTCAAGGAGGATATCGAGGGGGCAGCGTCAGATCGGAGAGGAGGCGCGGCGGCGTCGGCGACGACGAGGACGGGCTCGGGGGCAGCCTGGCGGCGTCGATCGGCGTGGGCGACGGCGGCAGTTTGGTGGCATCTGTTTGGCGTCGATGAAGAATGGGGAACAGAATTATCGTAAGTGCTGCTTATATGGAGGCACCTTTAGTCCCAGTTGGAGCCAGCAACCGGGACTAAAGGGTGAAATTTGGCCAGGCAGAGCAGCGGGAAGCCAGGCCTTTAGTCACTGTTGGTGGCTCTAACCGCGACTAAAGGGGGGCCTTTAGTCACGGTTGGAGCCACCAACCGCGACTAAAGGCTGGTGCTCGCGCAGGCGCAGTGCAGGGCAAGTTTAGTCCCACCTCGCTTAGCAAGAGGCGCCAACACCAGCTTATAAGCCCTGCCGCAATATCTCCCTTGAGCTCCTCTCTAAGCAGGCCTTTGTGGGCCTATTGAACATGTGATGCCGTGTTGGGCCTACTGGGCCTTGCGGGCCTGCATCCTGGCCCAACTAGAGGTTGGGCTTCTAGTCGTATGGAGGCCGTGGCGGCCCAGTAGGCGGGCTTTTTTATTTACTTTTCAGTTTTTGTTTGTTTTTGAGTTGTTTTTTGCTTTATTTAGAGTTTCTAAGTGAACCTTTTTGCTTTAGGTAAAAAAATTATAAACTTTCTCTTAGTGCCAGTAGTTTCAAATTTGAATAGTTTAAATTTAAATTATTTGAAATTTGTGTGAATCACTAGTTTGTGAATAACTTTACTTTAAAAATAGATTTTTCAGTGATTCTTTTTCCTGCTGTTTAATATTAGTGTATTTTATCATTATATTCAAATAGGTAATTCTTAGGTTATTTAAAAAAATCAAATGCCTTTGTAACAGATGAGTTTTCGTCTCAAACCCTCATACTTCGAAAGAGATTGACCATTTGGTACATGAAATGCATCCATTTTTTGCCGTAACCCTCTCAACTTTTAAGCACATGGTGTGTGGGTGAAATGATGATACCATGCCAACTTTCAACCTTTTCAGAGTTCATTTTGTAGTGTTTTTCAATTTCAGGGTCATTTAGCTAAAAAATCAGTAAATGCATGAAAAATAGCAAATGAAGTCAGAAAGTGTTGAAAATTGATGACGTGGCTTTGAATGGTGCATACTGGACGCACAAAAAGTCTGGAGTTGAAATAAGTTTTAAAAAATGAAATGCCTTTGTACCAGATGAGTTTTCGTCCAAAACCGTGATACTTCAAAAGAGATTATCCATTTTGTACATGAAGTTGATGACTGTAACATCCCAAATTTTCAATTTGGAATGTTATACATAGGTCATTCATGCATATCATACTTTATTGCATTTTGTTTTGCGATCCTCAAAATTCTAAGCAACTCAAGGACCCTCGGAGAGAGTTGGGGATTTCCTAGCTTTCATATTTGAATTTTTCTCAAATATTGAAACAAGGATCATTTTGGTTTTAATAATTTTTCTCTTCGAAAATATTTCATACTAAAAATATATGAGAGGAGATAATATGACTTCTCAAAAATAAATGAAATATTGGAGGAAAAATATTAAAATCAATTAATATATTTTATTTGGACTTTATCGCTATTTTATTTGAATTAGGAAAAATATGCGTTTTTTTAAATTGCATTAGAGCCCAACTAAATGTTCACTTTGTCCGCTATATTTCTAGAGGACAGGGAAAATTTATTTTAGGATTTTTGGAGCGTTTAGTATTTCTTTTAATCGTTTTTCTGCACATCGGAATATTAAAAAAAAAAGTTCAAACCGACTCCGGACCGTAACTGGCCAGGACTCCCCAGGCCGGCTCCTTTATAAGTCGCGCCCCGCGACCCCCCAGCCCACCCCGAGCCCAGCCGCCGCCCGCGCCCAAACCCTAACCCTAAGTCGCCGCCGCCCGCGCCAGCCGGCGCCACCGCCGCCCCGTTCCGCCGCCCCGTCGCCGGATCCGCTCGCCGCTACCGCTGCCGACCCTGCCGGACCTCGCCGAGGTAGCCGCCCGCCGCCGCCGGTTTTCATTAGAAAGCCGTTCGTTTTTTTCGAGAACCAAGATTCGTTTTTCTCTGATTAGATCGGTTTTTGTTTCGGTTCGGTTAAATAGCGGACGTTCGTCCGTACGTTCATTTTAACAAATGCTGTTCATCCGTTAGCCGCAGACAGCGAACGTTCGTTCGTTAGCCTGTTTGTTAGTTTTTCTTTTTCCAGGGTTTTCCGCGATTATTTTCGATCACGATTTCTACCCTAATTTTTGTTTTAGTTTATCTTTTTGCTCGTTTATCCAAATCAGGTGAAACAAGCGCCTAGATCTTCGTCTCGAAGTTCTCTTTCTGTTTAACCAACTTGAACAAGATTTTGATACAGTAAAATTTGACTTTAGTCCAGATTAGTAATCGGATCCTTTTTATTTCGTGGTTTGAGTTTCGTGCTCCATTTGATGTGATTGTTTTTGCGAACCAGAGTTCTTCAGTTGAACTTTCTGGTTAGATCTTCATATTTGAGTTTTACCCATGCATCATTGCTTGCTTGCTTATGTATGCTATTGTTTGTTTGCGATAGAATTCCCGGAGTGCGAAGCGTTCTACTACGAGTCACTAGGTTTTGCGGATCGTCAGCAAGGCAAGTAACACATTGATCATACTTCTTTCATACCCAGTTTTTATGCATTAGTTCCAATCCTCAAACATTGCATGATTAGGATGTGTTTAACTTGTGGGTATCGGGAAGTAGTTGATGAGGTAGAACCTATTGCCCTGTTTATTATCAAACCCTTAGGAGTTACTTCTACGTATGCTTATATTGCTATGCTATGCTCGTAGACGTGGTTTGGTTTGAGAGATCCATGACAGATGTGAGTTGTTAATTAATGGTTCAACTTATGGTGGCAACTTTAATACACATCTGGGTGGATTGCTTGTGGGCACCTGGAGAATCCAGCGTTGTCCTAGGATATCCCAGAGTACCCGTGTGATCATCCTACGGTCCGCCACCCAGGCTCAAAGGGATCATAAGATTATTCATGCTAGAAACTTCCGTGTGCAGCCACAAGCTATTATGGGCTCTAGCATAGTTGAGTATGTTGCATGACCTCTTCCAGTGGTGGGCTAGCAGATGTAGAGGGAAACTAGGTGTAACCGGCCACCCGGGGTTAGAGTTAATGCTTCTGAAAGACTGTGTCTTGGTCATCCGTTTCTCAAACACCATGTAGTGCGAGAAATCCAACGGAGGAGATCGAGTCTTGTGGGGAAAAGTGCGCAAACCTTTGCAGAGTGTACAAACTAATCATGGTTAGCCGTGTCCCCGGTTATGGACATCTTGAGTATCTGGTTCTTGGATTATCATATGGATATCATCACTCTAATTTAACTTGTTGGGTTGATAATTACTTTTATTTGGGATTGAGTTGGAGGAACCTTCTCAATGATGTTTCAACTACCATGATAGTTAAATAAAATATATTCCTTTGTTATAGGGAAAAATTGGCTTTTCGCGAAAAACATATTAACCATAGATCCTCCACCAGCTATATATGCATATAGTGATAGCCTTTATCTGTTCATTACTCTACTGTGTTACATTGCCAGCATATTCCACGTGCTGACCCGTTTTCGGGCTGCAACTTATCATGTTGCAGACTTTTCAGACGAGGAGTAAGGTTCGTTAGGCCGTTGTCTGCTACCTCTTGAGCACAGCGTTGGTTTTCCCTTGAAGAGGAAAGGGTGATGAAGCAAAGTAGCGTAAGTATTTCCCTTAGTTTTTGAGAACCAAGGTATCAATCCAGTAGGAGACCACACACGAGTCCCTCGCACCTACACAGACAAATAAATCCTCACAACCAACGCAATAAAGGGGTTGTCAATCCCTTCACGGTCACTTACGAGAGTGAGATCTGATAGATATGATAAGATAATATTTTTGGTATTTTTATGATAAAGATGCAAAGTAAAATAAAAGGTAATAGAAATAGCTAAGTGTTGGAAGATTAATATGATGGAAAATAGACCCGAGGGGGCATAGGTTTCACTAGAGGCTTCTCTCGAGAGCATAAGTATTACGGTGGGTGAACAAATTACTGTTGAGCAATTGACAGAATTGAGCATAGTTATGAGAATATCTAGGTATGATCATGTATATAGGCATCACGTCCGAGACAAGTAGACCGACTCCTCCCTGCATCCACTACTATTACTCCACACATCGACCGCTATCCAGCATGCATCTAGAGTATTAAGTTCGTAAGAACAGAGTAACGCTTTAAGCAAGATGACATGATGTAGAGGGATAAACTCATGCAATATGATATAAACCCCATCTTGTTATCCTCGATGGCAACAATACAATACGTGCCTTGCTGCCCCTACTGTCACTGGGAAAGGACACCGCAAGATTGAACCCAAAGCTAAGCACTTCTCCCATTGCAAGAAAGATCAATCTAGTAGGCCAAACCAAACTGATAATTCGAATAGACTTGCAAAGATAACCAATCATACATAAAAGAATTCAGAGGAGATTCAAATATTGTTCATAGATAAACTTGATCATAAACCCACAATTCATCGGTCTCAACAAACACACCGCAAAAGAAGATTACATCGAATAGATCTCCACAAGAGAGGGGGAGAACATTGTATTGAGATCCAAAAAGAGAGAAGAAGCCATCTAGCTAATAACTATGGACCCGAAGGTCTGAGGTAAACTACGCACACATCATCAGAGAGGCTATGGTGTTGATGTAGAAACCCTCCGTGATCGATGCCCCATTCGGCGGAGCTCCGGAAAAGGCCCCTAAGATGGGATCTCACGGGTACAGAAGGTTGCGGCGGTGGAATTAGGTTTTTGGCTCCGTATCTGGTAGTTTGGGGGTACGTAGGTATATATAGGAGGAGAAGTACGTCGGTGGAGCAACGTGGGGCCCACGAGGGTGGAGGGCGCGCCCCCCTACCTCGTGCCCTCCTGGGTGATGTCTTGACGTAGGGTCCAAGTCCTCTGGATCACGTTCGTTCCGAAAATCACATTCCCGAAGGTTTCATTCCATTTGGACTCTGTTTGATATTCTTTTTCTGCGAAACTCTGAAATAGGCAAAAAATAGCAATTATGGGCTGGGCCTCCGGTTAATAGGTTAGTACCAAAAATAATATAAAAGTGTATAATAAAGCCCATTAATGTCCAAAACAGAATATAATATAGCATGGAATAATAAAAAATTGTAGATACGTTGGAGACGTATCAAGCATCCCCAAGCTTAATTCCTGCTCGTCCTCGAGTAGGTAAATGATAAAAACAGAATTTTTTGATGTGGAATGCTACTTGGCATAATTTCAATGTAATTCTCTTAATTGTGGTACGGATATTTAGATCCGAAAGATTCAAGACAAAAGTTTAATATTGACATAATAATAATACTTCAAGCATACTAACTAAGCAATTATGTCTTCTCAAAATAACATGGCCAAAGAAAGTTATCCCTACAAAATCATATAGTCTGGCTATGCTCTATCTTCACCACACAAAATATCTAAATCATGCACAACCCCGATGACAAGACAAGCAATTGTTTCATACTTTTAGTGTTCTCAAACTTTTTCAATATTCACGCAATACATGAGCGTGAGCCATCGACATAGGACTATATGTGAAATACAATGGTGGTTGTGGAGAAGACAAAAAGGGAGAAGATAGTCTCACATCAACTAGGCGTATCAACGGGCTATGGAGATGCCCATTAATAGATATCAATGTGAGTGAGTAGGGATTGCCATGCAACGGATGCACTTAGAGCTATAAGTATAAGAAAGCTCAACAAAAGGAACTAAGTGGGTGTGCATCCAACTTGCTTGCTCATGAAGACCTAGGGCATTTTGAGGAAGCCCATCATTGGAATATACAAGCCAAGTTCTATAATGAAAAAATTCCCACTAGTATATGAAAGTGATATCATAGGAGACTCTCTATCATGAAGATCATGGTGCTACTTTGAAGCACAAGTGTGGTAAAAGGATAGTAACATTGTCCCTTCTCTCTTTTTCTCTCATTTTTTTATTTGGGCCTTTTCTTCTCTTTTTTTATGGCCTCTTTTTTTCGTCCGGAGTCTCATCCCGACTTGTGGGGGAATCATAGTCTCCATCATCCTTTCCTCACTTGGGACAATGCTCTAAAAAATGATGATCATCACACTTTTATTTACTTACAACTCAACAATTACAACTCAATACTTAGAACAAAATATGACTCTATGTGAATGCCTCCGGCGGTGTACCGGGATATGCAATGAATCAAGAGTGACATGTATGAAAGAATTATGAACGGTGGCTTTGCCACAAATACGATGTCAACTACATGATCATGCGAAGCAATATGACAATGATGGAGCGTGTCATAATAAACGAAACGGTGGTAAGTTGCATGGCAATATATCTCGGAATGGCTATGGAAATGCCATGATAGGTAGGTATGGTGGCTGTTTTGAGGAAGGTATATGGTGGGTGTATGATACCGGCGAAACGTGCGCGGTATTAGAGAGGCTAGCAATGGTGGAAGGAGGAAAAGTGCGTATAATCCATGGACTCAACATTAGTCATAAAGAACTCATATACTTATTGCAAAAATCTACAAGTTATCAAAGCAAAGTATTACGCGCATGCTCCTAGGGGGATAGATTGGTAGGAAAAGACCATCGCTCGTCCCCGACCGCCACTCATAAGGAAGACAATCAATAAATAAATCATGCTCCGACTTCATCACATAACGGTTCACCATACGTGCATGCTACGGGAATCACAAACTTTAACACAAGTATTTCTCAAATTCAAAACTACTCAACTAGCATGACTCTAATATCACCATCTTCATATCTCAAAACAATTATCTAGTATCAAACTTCTCATAATATTCAACACACTCATAAGATTTTTTTTACTAATCTTGAATGCCTATCATTGTCAAAGCAAACTACCATGCTGTTTTGTAGGACTCTCAAAATAATCTAAGTGAAGCATGAGAGAACAATAGTTTCTATAAAACAAAATCACCACCGTGCTCTAAAAGATATAAGTGAAGCACTAGAGCAAAAACTATATAACTCAAAAGATATAAGTGAAGCACATAGAGTATTCTAATAATTTCCGAATCAAGTGTGTCTCTCTCAAAAGGTGTGTACAGCAAAGATGATTGTGGTAAAAAAAGCAAAGACTCAAATAATACAAGACGCTCCAAGCAAAACACATATCATGTGGTGAATAAAAATATAGCTCCAAGTAAAGTTACCGATGGAAGTAGACGAAAGAGGGGATGCCTTCCGGGGCATCCCCAAGCTTTGGCTTTTTGGTGTCCTTAGATTATCTTGGGGTGCCATGGGCATCCCCAAGCTTAGGCTCTTGCCACTCCTTGTTCCATAATCCATCAAATCTTTTACCCAAAACTTGAAAACTTCACAACACAAAACTTAACAGAAAATCTCGTGAGCTCCGTTAGCGAAAGAAAACAAAACACCACTTCAAGGTACTGTAATGAACTCATTCTTTATTTATATTGGTGTTAAACCTACTGTATTCCAACTTCTCTATGGTTTATAAACTATTTTACTAGCCATAGATTCATCAAAATAAGCAAACAACACACGAAAAACAGAATCTGTCAAAAACAGAACAGTCTGTAGTAATCTGTAACTAACGCAAACTTCTGGAACTCCAAAATTCAGCCAAATAGGAAGACCTAGACAATTTGTTTATTGATCAGAAGCAATTGGAATCAATATTTTATCACGTTCTGGTGATTTTTAACAATTATTTTCGTGAACAGAAAGTTTCTGCAATTTTCAGCAAGATCAAATAACTATCATCCAAGAAGATCCTATAGGTTTAACTTGGCACAAACACTAATTAAAACATAAAAACACATCTAACCAGAGGCTAGATCAAATATTTATTCCTAAACAGAAGCAAAAAGCAAAAAACTAAAAATAAAATTGGGTTGCCTCCCAACAAGCGCTATCGTTTAACGCCCCTAGCTAGGCATAAAGCAAGGATAGATCTAGGTATTGCCATCTTTGGTAGGCAATCCATAAGTGGCTCTCATAATAGATTCATAAGGTAATTTTATTTTCTTTCTAGGGAAGTGTTCCATGCCTTTCCTTAACGGAAATTGGAATCTAATATTCCCTTCCTTCATATCAATAATTGCACCAATCGTTCTAAGGAAAGGTCTACCAAGGATAATAGGACATGAAGGATTGCAATCTATATCAAGAACAATAAAATCTACAGGCACATAATTCCTATTTGCAATAATAAGAACATCATTAATTCTTCCCATAGGTTTCTTAATGGTGGAATCCGCAAGGTGCAAGTTTAAAGAGCAATCATCAAAATCACGGAAACCTAGCAAATCGCACAAAGTCTTTGGAATCGTGGAAACACTAGCACCCAAATCACACAAAGCATAGCATTCATGATCTTTAATTTTAATTTTAATAGTAGGTTCCCACTCATCATAAAGTTTTCTAGGGATAGAAACTTCCAACTCAAGTTTTTCTTCATAAGATTGCATCAAAGCATCAACGATATGTTTAGTAAAAGCTTTATGTTGACTATAAGCATGTGGAGAATTTAGCACGGATTGCAACAAGGAAATACAATCTATCAAAGAGCAATTATCATAATTAAATTCCTTGAAATCCAAAATAGTGGGTTCATTAATATCTAAAGTTTTGATCTCTTCAATCCCACTTTTACCAATTTTTGCATCAAGATCTAAAAACTCAGAATTTTTGGAATGCCTTCTAGGTAAAGGTGGATCATATTCAGTCCCGTCATTATCAAGATTCATGTTGCAAAACAAAGATTTAATTGGGGACACATCAATAGCTTTTAGATCTTCATCTTTATTTTCCAAAAAAACTTCCGGCTTAGCGG
Organism: Triticum aestivum; assembly: GCF_018294505.1. NCBI lineage: Eukaryota > Viridiplantae > Streptophyta > Magnoliopsida > Poales > Poaceae > Triticum > Triticum aestivum. Next base: position 147,916,791 of record NC_057805.1, read on the forward strand.
CCATCTTATTAACTAAGGTGGCCTGCTTATCCGAAACTTCAGCTATTAATTTTTAAGATGAGCAATCTGAGATTTCAAGCCATCAAATTCTTTGGACATATCATCGAGCTCTTTATTCATATAACTCATAAAGCTTTTTTGTTCCTTAAGCTCATTTCCAAAGAAATTATTATGCTCAAATTGTAAGACCATAAAACTCCTGACGTTGCTTTCGATCTCTTCTAACCTTTTAAGGTGAAGATCGCCAAATCTAGGTTGGGCCATTGAGACAAGCAAGCAATCCAACACACGAGCGATCGAAAAAGAGGCGAACGGAAAAGAGAGGGCGAATAAAACGGCAAGGGTGAAGTGGGGGAGAGGAAAACGAGAGGCAAATGGCAAATAATGTAATGCGGGAGATAAGGGTTTGTGATGGGTACTTGGTATGTTGACTTTTGCGTAGACTCCCCGGCAACGGCGCCAGAAATCCTTCTTGCTACCTCTTGAGCACTGCGTTGGTTTTCCCTTGAAGAGGAAAGGGTGATGCAGCAAAGTAGCGTAAGTATTACCCTCAGTTTTTGAGAACCAAGGTATCAATCCAGTAGGAGACCACGCACGAGTCCCTCGCACCTACACAAACAAATAAATCCTCACAACCAACGCAATAAAGGGGTTGTCAATCCCTTCACGGTCACTTACGAGAGTGAGATCTGATAGATATGATAAGATAATATTTTTGGTATTTTTATGATAAAGATGCAAAGTAAAATAAAAGGTAATAAAAATAGCTAAGTGTTGGAAGATTAATATGATGGAAAATAGACCCGGGGGCCATAGGTTTCACTAGAGGCTTCTCTCGAGAGCATAAGTATTACGGTGGGTGAACAAATTACTGTTGAGCAATTGACAGAATTGAGCATAGTTATGAGAATATCTAGGTATGATCATGTATATAGGCATCACGTCCGAGACAAGTAGACCGACTCCTGCCTGCATCTACTACTATTACTCCACACATCGACCGCTATCCAGCATGCATCTAGAGTATTAAGTTCATAAGAACAGAGTAACGCTTTAAGCAAGATGACATGATGTAGAGGGATAAACTCATGCAATATGATATAAACCCCATCTTGTTATCCTCGATGGCAACAATACAATACGTGCCTTGCTGCCCCTACTGTCACTGGGAAAGGACACCGCAAGATTGAACCCAAAGCTAAGCACTTCTCCCATTGCAAGAAAGATCAATCTAGTAGGCCAAACCAAACTGATAATTCGAAGAGACTTGCAAAGATAACCAATCATACATAAAAGAATTCAGAGGAGATTCAAATATTGTTCATAGATAAACTTGATCATAAACCCACAATTCATCGGTCTCAACAAACACACCGCAAAAGAAGATTACATCGAATAGATCTCCACAAGAGAGGGGGAGAACATTGTATTGAGATCCAAAAAGAGAGAAGAAGCCATCTAGCTAATAACTATGGACCCAAAGGTCTGAGGTAAACTACGCACACATCATCGGAGAGGCTATGGTGTTGATGTAGAAGCCCTCCGTGATCGATGCCCCATCCGGCGGAGCTCCGGAAAAGGCCCCAAGATGGGATCTCACGGGTACAGAAGGTTGCGGCAGTGGAATTAGGTTTTTGGCTCCGTATCTGGTAGTTTGGGGGTACGTAGGTATATATAGGAGGAAGAAGTACGTCGGTGGAGCAACGTGGGGCCCACGAGGGTGGAGGGGGTAGGCGCGCCCCCCTACCTCGTGCCCTCCTGGTTTATGTCTTGACGTAGGGTCCAAGTCCTCTGGATCACGTTCGTTCCGAAAATCACGTTCCCGAAGGTTTCATTCCCTTTGGACTCCGTTTGATATTCTTTTTCTGCGAAACTCTGAAATAGGCAAAAAACAGCAATTCTGGGTTGGGCCTTCGGTTAATAGGTTAGTCCCAAAAATAATATAAAAGTGTATAATAAAGCCCATTAATGTCCAAAACAGAATATAATATAGCATGGAACAATAAAAAATTATAGATACGTTGGAGACGTATCATTGTCGTGCACTCAGCTATGCCGTTGGAGTTGATGGACTCACTTTATCTTCCAAGCCTTCCACTATTATCTTATTTAGATGGCCTTAAGCCATATTTATTGTAATAAGTTCTCTTTGGAGACTATGGATGTAATAAGTGTGTGATTGCTACTCTGTTATAAATCCTTCGAGTACTGTGTGTGTCAACATTACCGATCCAGGGATGACACTGAAGCACAGAGACTTGACCGTCTGAGGTCGGGTCGCTACAAGATGGTATCAGAGCACACGCTGAATGTAGGACACGACCACTAAGAAAAGCCATAGGCCACTCTTCTCTAGTCATTTCTGTCTTCTCTCCATTTTCTACTCTTTAGGATGGCGGACTCAAGGAACAAGTTTGCACAACCGGATGAAGACACACCTTTTGACAACACTTGAAGGAAGTCACTAGGTACCTGAACATTGGAATAACAAGCTTCACCGGGACCTACACCGCCACTTTACCAGAAGAGGAGCGCTGGATGATTCGAGTTCAATTTCCAGGAAGGACATTCACACCATTCACTGAGCCCATAGAGTTTTCCTTTGATGCACCAACCTGGAGTCTAGGCAAGAGTATGGCAGCCCACATTGCTATAGGACGTATTGGAGAAGTCTACAAACATGAGCTGAAGGACACTATCTACCAGATATGTGGGCGCCAAGATGAGCAATGGGAGATGATCAGTACCAGGAAGGACAGATCTATTACAGCTTTCATCCAGGAGCTAAACCAGCACATTCGATGCCAGGAGAACCAGATGTGCGCTAGTATGATGGATTTGAAGAAGGCGATGACCAGGAACATGGAGCTAGAAGAGGAACTCAAGTCTACGCGCGACGGATATGAGGAGGAAATCGCAATACTATTGGAGAAGAATGATGACCTGATAAAGAAGATCGCAATGTTCATGGGAGATCCCGCGCCAGGAAGAGATGACGATCAATCCAAGGACATTCGTTCTGAAGACTACATCATCATCGACGACACCGACTCCGATCCCGACAGTAGTGATGATGACAATGAAGATGAAGCTGGAGCAGATATCATAGAGTCTTCCACCGATCAAAATTTCTAGTAGACCACCATATGACCAAGTAGTTTTCCCCCATGTATATAGTATAATCTGAGCACTGTAATGGTAGTTAGATCGATTGTATGCCCTTGCTTGATTGATTGAGTGATATGATATGATTGTGTTTGTCTCATGTGCATATGGGTAGTGTCTTCTCACTAGACCTCATTCTATTCTAATCTCTTCCCTCTAAACCCATCAGATGCCTCCGAGACGTGATACCGGATTTGTCTTCCCACCGGAGCTCACTCAGTTGATCCAGTAGCAGAATGCCTTGATGCAGTTGTTAGTTCAGAACCAAGGCAACAACAACAACAACCCACCGCCACCACCTCCAGTTGACAACTTAGCCCGTTTTCTGAGGTTGTAGCCGCCGGTGTTTTCCAGTAGCACCTAGCCAATAGTTGCTGATGACTGGCTGCGCATGATTGGAAGGGAGTTGACCACTGTAGGTTGCACAGATGCTGAGAAGGTGCATTTTGCCGCACACCAATTGGATGGACCAGCAGCCTCATGGTGGGAGAATTACACAACCACTTTTCCTATAGCCAATGTCACTTGGGAGCAGTTTCAGCAAGCATTCCGCACAACCCACGTCTCAACTGGAGCTATGAGCATGAAGAAGCGTGAGTTTCGCAACTTACGCCAGGGGAACCGTACTGTGGGGCAGTACTTGGATGAGTTTAGCAAGTTATCCCGCTATGCCCCAGATGATGTGGCCACAGATGCCGCGAAGCAGGAGAAGTTTATGGAAGGGCTGAATGATGAGATGGGTATGCAGTTAATGGTGGCAACATTTAACAACTACCAGGAGTTGGTAGATAAAGCTCTCATGATCGCAGGGAAGCAACAATAGATAGAGAGCCGCAAGAGGAAGTATGGACAAGGGAAGTACAATTCAGGAGCTCAGCAGAAGCCTCGCTTTACCCCAAACTCGGGAGGACTTACCCATAACCATGGAGGCCACACTCACAATGGAGGAAGTTCTCATAATCATAATGGCCCAAAGAATGGGAATGGGAATGGAGCAAGCAGCAATCAGAACTGCTCCAATCCAGCCACACCCGCCAAGAGGGACCTAAGTCACATTACTTGTTTCAAGTGCGGGAAGACTGGATACTATGCCATTGAATGCCCTGAAGCAAAGAACGGAAATGGTAATGGGAGCTCTGGGAAGAAGCCCAATCCATTTAACAAAGGACAAGTGAACCACGTGAACATGGAGGAGGTTGAAGAGCAACCAGATGCACTTATCGGTAAGTTTTTAGTCAAGTCATTTACTGCAATTGTTCTTTTTGATACTGGTGCATCGCATTCATACATATCAAGGGGATTTGTGGACAAGTATAAGTTGCCCACTAAAGTTCTTAGGACACCTATGCTAGTAACCTCACCCGGAGCTGAGTATATGGCAAGCAGTGGATGTTTTCAGATGCCATTAACCATAGGTAGTTATGTCTTCCCCTCTGACTTGTTAATCCTGGAGTCGCAAGGATTGGATGTGATACTAGTAATGGATTGGCTGTCGATATATGGAGGAAACATCGATTGCGCCAGTAAGTCAATTCTGCTTACCACCCCGGAGGGAAAAAGCATCAAGTATGTATCCAGGCATGCGCCAAGGAGAACCCAAGTAAATTCTCTCACAGGAGTTGTTCAGGAGGAAGTGCCTGTTGTGAAGGATTACCCAGATGTATTTCCAGAGGAGTTACCAGGCATGGCGCCAGATCGAGACATCGAGTTTTTGATAGAGATGTTGCCAGGCACCGGGCCTATATCGAAGAGACCATACCGGATGCCCGCGAATGATTTGGAGGAGATCAAGAAACAGATTAAGGAGTTATTGGAGAAAGGTTACATCCGACAAAGTTCATCACCATGGGGAGCCCAGTACTCTTGGTTGAGAAGAAGGATGGATCATTGAGAATGGTTGTTGATATCGTGCGTTGAATGAAGTGACGATCAAGAACAAGTACCCGCTGCCGATGATCAATGATTTGTTTGACCAGCTGCAAGGAGCTAAAGTGTTTTCGAAGATCGATCTGCGATCAGGATACCACCAGTTGAAGATTCGAGAGAAAGATATACCTAAGGCAGCTTTCACCACTAGGTACGGGCTTTACGAGTATACGGTTATGTCATTCGGATTGACTAATGCCCCTGCCTATTTCATGAGTATGATGAACAAGCTGTTCATGGATTTTTTGGATAAGTTTGTTGTGGTGTCCATTGATGATATCTTGGTATACTCAAAGAATGAAGAGGAACACAAGGAGCATTTGCGTTTAGTTCTCGAGAAGCTCAGGGAGCATCAGTTGTATGCCAAGTTCAGCAAATGTGAGTTTTGGTTGAAGGAAGTTGGATTCCTTGGACATGTTATATCAGGAGAAGGTATAGCAGTAGACCCCACCAAGGTTAAATCAGTCACTGATTGGTTATCACCCACCTCAGTTGGAGAGATCCGCAGTTTTCTTGGACTAACAGGATATTACCGGAGATTTATTGAGAATTCTCTAAAATTGCGGAACCCATGATGGAGTTGCTGAAGAAGGACACCAGGTTCAAATGGATAGAAGAATGTGAGGCCAGTTTTCAGGAGTTGAAGAAACGTTTGACTACAGCCCCAATGCTAATTTTGCCGGATATATGCAAGGATTTCGAAGTGTATTGCGACGCATCTCGCTTAGGACTTGGAGGAGTACTTATGCAAGACGGAAGAGTTGTTTCATATGCCTCACGATAGCTTCGACCGCATGAGTTGAATTATGCCACACATGACTTGGAGTTAGCAGCAGTAGTGCATGCGCTCAAAACCTGGAGACACTTTCTTATTGGAAACCGTTGTGATGTGTACACGGATCATAAGAGTTTGAAGGACATATTTACCCAGAAGGAGCTGAACCTCAGGCAGAGGAGATGGTTGGAGCTTATAAAGGATTATGACATGAAGCTGCATTATCACCCAGGAAAGGCCAATGTCGTAGCAGACGCTTTGAGCCGGAAAAGTTATGTCAATACTCTCTTAATGGGAGGGATGCCAAAGGAGTTAGCCGAGGATCTTAGGGAACTTCGTTTGGAGATTGTTCCTAGAGGTTTTGTTGCAGCGATGGAAGTTCAGTCTACAATGTTGGGAAAGATTCGTGAAGCTCAGAAGGATGACAAGGAAATTGCTGAGATAAAGGAGAGAATGAGCAAAGGAAAGGCCAAAGGTTTTCGTGAGGATGAGCATGACACCTTGTGGTTTGAGGACCGCATTTATGTGCCCAATAATGCAGAGATCAGGAAGTTGATACTATAGGAAGCTCATGACTCACCATACTCGATACACCCCGGAAACACTAAGATGTATTTGGATTTGAAGGAGCGTTTCTGGTGGACCGGAATGAAGAAGGATATTGCCGAGTATGTAGCCATATGTGATGTATGTCAGAGAGTGAAAGCAGAACATCAGAAGCCAGCAGGATTACTGCAGCCTATGCCGATACCCGAATGGAAGTGGGATAAGCTTGGCATGGATTTTATTACCGGATTACCCAGGACCCGATCGGGATATGATTCTATTTGGGTAGCAGTGGATCGCTTGACCAAAGTAGCTCACTTTATCCCAGTGAAAACCACCTATACAAGTGCAAAGTTGGCCAAGATATACATGACCAGGATCGTATGTCTGCACGGAGTTCCGAGGACCATCGTATCAGATAGAGGAAAACATTTTACTTCAAAGTTTTCGCATGAGTTGCACCAGACTTTGGGAACGAGGCTAGAGGTCAGTACAGCTTTTCATCCACAGACAGATGGACAGACTGAGAGAGTCAATCAGATTTTGGAGGACATGTTGAGAGCTTGTGCGCTGGATTATGGATCTAGTTGGGATGACAATTTGCCCTACGCGGAGTTCTCATACAACAACAGCTGCCAGGCCAGTTTGAAGATGGCACCTTTCGAAGCCCTGTATGGAAGGAGGTGCAGAACACCGTTGATGTGGGATGAAGTTTGAGACCGTCAGTTGTTTGGACCGGATTTGATCAAAGAGTATGAAGAGAAGGTTAAGTTGATTCGAGATAGACTGAAGGTAGCTTAGTCCCGAAAGAAGAGTTATGCAGATTCAAAACGCAAGGAGGTAGTCTACAAAATCGAAGACAGAGCATATCTGCGAGTGTCACCTCTGCGAGGAGTTAAACGTCTTGGAGTTAAGGGAAAGTTAGCCCCGAGATTTGTAGGACCATACCGAGTCTTGGAACGCATGGGAGAGGTTGCCTACAAGTTGGAGTTACCCTAAGGACTGTCAGGAGTTCATGATGTATTTCACGTTTCCGAGTTGAAGAAGTGTCATGCAGAGATGCCCGATATCCCTCTGAGAGATACAGTGCCCCTGGAAACAATTCAGTTGGATAGTGGTTTGACGTATGAGGAGAAACCTGTCAAGATTCTCGAGTTTGCCAGCCGAGTTACTCGCAGCAAAGTTATCAAGTTTTGCAAAGTTCAGTGGAGCCACCATACCGAGGATGAAGCCACCTGGGAACGAGAGGATGATCTACGGAAAGACCACTGAGGGAGTCCTGGATTAGGGGGTCCTCGGACAGCCGGACTATATACTTTGGCCGGACTGTTGTACTATGAGGATACAAGATTGAAGATTTCGTCCTGTGTCCGGATGGGACTCTCCTTTGCGTGGAAGGCAAGCTTGGCAATTCAGATATGTATATCTCCTCCCTTGTAACCGACTCTGTGTAACCCTAGCCCCTTCCGGTGTCTATATAAACCGGAGGGTTTAGTCTGTAGGACAACAACAATCATAATCATAGGCTAGCTTCTAGGGTTTAGCCTCTACCATCTCGTGGTAGATCAACTATTGTAATACTCATATCATCAAGATCAATCAAGCAGGAAGTAGGGTATTATCTCCATCGAGAGGGCCCGAACCTCGGTAAACATTATGTCCCCCGCCTCCTGTTACCATCCGCCTTAGACGCACAGTTCGGGGCCCCCTACCCGAGATCCGCCGGTTTTGACACTGACATTGGTGCTTTCATTGAGAGTTCCACTGTGCCGTCGCGATAAAGGCTTGATGGCTCCTTCGATCATCGGCAACGATGCGATCCAGGGTGAGGTTTTTCTCCCCGGACAGATCTTCATATTCGGCGGCTTCGTACTGCGGGCCAACTCGCTTGGCCATCTAGAGCAGATCGAGAGCTACGCCCCTGGTCGTCAGGTCAGGTTTGGAAACTTAAACTATACCGCCGACATCCACGGGGACTTGATCTTTGACAGATCCGAGCCCATGTCAGGTGCGCCGCACAGTCACGACGAGCATGGCTTAGCTCTGCCGTCGGACGGTGTTCGGGAGATCACACCTGTGGCTACTTCGGCCCTCAATCCGGAGCAGATTGCACCGTCCGAGGACGGGTGGATGGACCCCGCCACGGAGGCCACACACTCAGCGGCGATAGAGCCGAATACTGACTTCACCTCCTACGAGACCTGTGTTGCCGGACCCTTGGATTCGTCCCCGGCCACGGGCTCCAAACCGCCTGCGTCCGTGCCTATCGAATCTGATTGGGCGCCAATCATCGAGTTTTCCTCCGCGGATATCTTTCAGCACTCGCCCCTGGGCGACATGCTAAATTCATTAAGGTCTCTCTCCTTGTCAGAAGGCCCTTGGCCGAACTATGTCCGGCTCGAGTGGGAAGCGGACGACGAAGAAATTCATTCCCCACCCACCACCCACTTAATAGCCACTGTCGGCGACTTAACTGACATGCTCAATTTCGGCTCCGAAGACATTGATGGTATGGACGACGATGCAGGAGAAGAACAGGAACCACCGCCCACAGGGCGCTGGACTGCCACCTCATCATATGATATATACATGGTGGACACCCCCAAAGAAAGCGATGGCAATAAGGCAACGGAGGATAATCCCCTCGAGAAGCAATCTAAGCACCGGCGTCATCGGCGCCGCTCTAAGCCCCGCCATAGCAAAAGTAGTGATACCGGCACAAGAGACAATAACGCTGCAGATAGTGCCGAAGACGAAGACAATCCCCTCCAGCCAGGCTTCGAGCGGGAGGATGGGCAAGCTAGCCCTAAGGAACAGGCAGCAGACAGAGAATCAGAGGATGAAAATTACATGCCTCTCTCCGAAGACGAGGTGAGCCTCGGCGACGAAGAATTTATCATGCATGAGGATCCTGTCGAGCAGGAGCGCTTCAAGCGCCAGCTTATAGCCACAGCAAAAAGCCTGAAGAAAAAGCAACAACAACTTCAAGCTGACCAAGATCTGCTAGCGGATAGATGGACAGAGGTCCTGGCGGCCGAGGAATACGAACTCGAGCGCCCAACCAAAAGTTACCCAAAGCGCAGGTTGCTGCCCCAACTCGAGGAGGAAGCATTAAAGCTGTAACGCCCATGATGCGGCTATATCTCCCACGTGTCGAGGCACGACTTAGAGGCATAACCGCATAGTGGTTTTGTCGCAAGAAGGGTCATCTTCACACAATCCCATGTAATGAACAAGAATGGGATAAAGAGTTGGCTTACAATCGCCACTTCACACAATACATAAATATCATTCATACATCATCCAAAATACAATCATATAGACCGAGTACGGTCAAAATCCAGATGAAAATAAGACAACCCCAAGTGCTAGATCCCCGATCGTCCCAACTGGGCACCACTACTGATCATCAGGAAAAGACACATAGTAACGACCACGTTCCTCGTCGAACTCCCACTTGAGATCGACGTCATCATCTGCACTGGCATCGTCGGCACCTGCAACTGGTGTTGGAAGTATCTGTGAGTCACGGGGACTCAGCAATCTCACACCCGCGAGATCAAGACTATTTAAGCTTAAAGGGGAAATGGTGCAAAGAGGTGGAGCTGCAGCGGCAAAAACATATTTGGTGGCTAACTTGCGCAAATGAGAGCGAGAAGAGAAGCAAAGGAACGGACGTCATCTAGCAATGACCAAGAAGAGGTCCTGAACACCTACTTACGTCATACATAACACAGACTGTGTTCACTTCCCGGACTCCGCCGAGAAGAGACCATCACGGCGACACACGCACTTGGTGTATTTTACTTGGGTCGAGTGACAAGTTATCTATAACCGGACAGTAACAAATTCCCATCTGCCTCATAACCGCGGGCACGGCTTTCGAAAGATATTACCCTGCAGGGGTGTCCCAACTTAGCCCATCATAAGCTCTCATGGTCAACAAAGGATAAACCTTCTCCCGGAAAGACCCGATCAGTCTCGGAATCCCGGTTTACAAAACATCTCGACCATGGTAAAACAAGACCAGCAAAGCCTCCCGAATGTGCCGACAAATCCCGATAGGAGCTGCACATATCTCGTTCTCAGGGCACACCGGATTGTCCAAGCTTCCGATAGGCCAGACCGGAGTTGCCCCTGGTGGCCACCGGCGACTGACAGTTTGGACCAATACTCAGAGGAGCACTGGCCCGGGGGTTTAAAATAAAGATGACCCTCGGGCTCTAGAAAACCCGGGGGAAAAAGGTATAGGTCGCAAATGGTAAAACCAAGGTTGGGCCTTGCTGGAGGAGTTTTATTCAAGGCGAACTGTCAAGGGGGTCCCATAAATCACCCGACCGCGTAAGGAACGCAAACTCAAGGAACATAATCCCGGTATAACAGTAACTAGTGCGGCAAGAGTGGAACAAAACACCAGGCATAAGGCCGAGCCTTCCACCCTTAACCAAAATATATAGATGCATTAATTAAATAAGAGATATTGTGATATCCCAACATATCCATGTTCCGACATGGAACAAACTTCAACTTCACCTGCAGCTAGCAACGCTATAAGAGGGGCTGAGCAAAAGCGGTAACATAGCCAAACAACGGTTTGCTAGGAAAGGATGGTTAGGGGCTGACATGGCTGAAATAGGAGACATGATATAGCAAGTGATAGGTAGCGAGCATGGCAATAGAGCGAACAACTAGCATAGCAAAGATAGAAGTGATTTCGAGGGGTGGTCATCTTGCCTGCAAGGTTCTCAGAGTTGTCGAAAGCTTGATCCTCGTAAGCGTACTCGACAGGTTCCTCGTTCACGAACTCGTCTCCCGGCTCTACCCAAAATAAGAACACAAGAAAACGGAACCACAATCAACAACGAGAAATGCACAAACAACATGATGCAAGACATGTATGATATGCAAGATATGATATGCGATGCATATGCGTGCTCCGGAAGGGAAAAGATGAACATGGCAGTAACTTGGCAAAACAAGCATGCCACTGGAAAGATGAGATGATTTCGGTCGAAATCGATATAAAGATCACCGGAATCGGATGCACGGATTGCAAATGGCAAGCAAAACAAGAATGACACTAATCTGCGATAAACAGCAAGATAGCATTTAAAATACAACAAGTAACAATGCTACAGCACCCCAACATAGCAACAAAGCATATGACAGTAATCTACAGGAGATGCTTGACAAAAGATGAACACTGAGCTACGGCTAGTTCACAACATATCAAGCTCAAACAAGCATGGAAAAAGTGCAAAAGATCAAGCTCAAACAAGCATGGCAAAAGCTCAAACTGGACATGGCAGAAATCATCATCAGGTAGCAATATTCAGAGCACGAAACCAACATGCTACAGGAACTTAACATAGCAAAACAAGGCATGGTAGTGTTCTACTAAATGCACACGACAAAAGTCGCTTACTGACCATAAGCCAAAAAGGAACAGAAGATATGATGGCAAGCATGTATACATAGCAAGTTTCGTTATCAGGTTTCAGACTTAGCAGAAAACAGAGCATGGCAGAAACAGACATTATGAGGGCATCTTGGTGAGCTTGGTTCACTCATCACAAACCAATGCATGACAAAACAAGCATACCTACAGAAAGATTTCCAGAAGGTTTTAAACCCGTGAACATTGAATCATATGATGGTACAACAAACCCCGCGGTATGGATTGAAGATTTCCTCCTCCACATCCACATGGCCCGCGGTGATGATCTACATGCCATCAAGTACCTCCCACTAAAACTCAAAGGGCCGGCTCGGCATTGGCTGAATAGCCTGCCGGCAAACTCCATTGGTAGTTGGGAGAATTGGAAGACGCATTCCTTGACAACTTCCAGGGCACTTATGTGCGACCACCGGATGCCGATGACTTGAGTCACATAACCCAACAGCCGAGGGAATCAGCCAGGAAATTCTGGACTCGGTTCCTAACTAAAAAGAACCAAATTGTCGACTGTCCGGATGCCGAGGCCTTAGCGGCATTTAAGCATAACATCCGCGACGAGTGGCTCGCCTGACACCTCAGCCAAGAGAAGCCGAAGTCCATGGCAGCCCTCACGACACTCATGACCCGCTTTTGTGCGGGCGAGGACAGCTAGCTAGCTCGCAACAATAACACATCAAGAAACCCTGGCAATTCAGATGCCAAAGATAGCAACGGCAGGCCATGTCGCAACAAACACAAGCGCCGCAACAAAGGCGACAACGCCGAAGACACGACAGTTAATGTCGGATTCAGTGGCTCTAAATCCGGTCCGCGGAAAAAGCTGTTCAAAAGATGTAATCCGGGCCCGTCCAGTTCGGACCGCATACTCAATCGCTCGTGTCAAATTCACGGCACCCCGGATAAACCAGCCAACCACACCAACAGAGAATGCTAGGTGTTCAAACAGGCAGGCAAGTTGAATGCCGAAAACAAGGAAAAGGGGCTGCATAGTGGCGACGAGGAGGAGCCCCGGCCGGCGAACATAGGAGGACAGAAGAAATTTCCTCCCCAAGTGAAAACGGCAAACATGATATACGCAACCCATATTCCGAAACGGGAACCGAAGCGCGCACTAAGGGACGTCTATGCGATGGAGCCAGTTTCCCCAAAGTTCAACCCATGGTCTTCTTGTCCGATCACTTTCGATCGCAGGGACCACCCCACCGGTATCCGTCATGGCGGTTCTACTGCATTTTTCCTTGACCCCATCATCGACGGATTTCACCTCACTCGAGTCCTTATGGATGGTGGCAGCAGCCTGAACCTACTCTATTAGGATACAATGCACAAAATGGGTATAGACCCCTCAAGGATCAAACCCACAAAAACCACCTTTAAAGGTGTCATACCAGGTGTAGAGGCCTGTTGCACGGGCTCGATCACACTAGAAGTGGTCTTCAGATCTCCGGACAACTTCCGAAGCAAGGAGTTAATCTTCGATATCATCCCCTTCCGCAGTGGCCATCACGCACTGCTCGGACGAACCGCATTCGCCAGATTCAACGCGGTACCGCATTATGCATACCTCAAGCTCAAAATGCCAGGACCTCGCGGGGTTCTAACAGTTAATGGAAAAACAGAGTGCTCGCTCCGTACGGAGGAGCACACCGCTGCCCTTGCAGCAGAAGTGCAAAGCAGCCTGCTGAAGCAAACCGCCAATTCGGTGAAAAAGCCCCCGGACACCTTCAAGCGAGTCCGGGGTACCCTGCAACAGGATCACCAAGCACGGTCAGAGCTCACCTAGCAATTCGGCCTCCGTCCTAGTCCCAGTCAAGTGGCGAAATTTGCGCCGCACGTACATAATTATGCACTCAAGATACCATGGGCATAGGCGGAGGCACGGCTACGGCACGGCCCACAATGCGGCTCGACCGCTTCAGGACCCGTATACCTTTAACATTTTCTTCCTTCCAGGCCCCTATTCTCTGAAGGCCCTCTCCGATCGTCTGATTATCGGACCCGTCACGGGAAGGAAACACCAAGGAAGCAAGAAGCTTTGACGTACAAGGGAATCCCCAGGTGGTCTCTGATAACGATCGCTATACCTGTTTTGCATACCCACACGCAGCTTGCCCTTGGATAGGATATGTCAAATGGTCCTATTTTTTACTTATTGCACTACCTGTATGCATACGCTTTGACGTATCACTTAAATAACAATGTACATCATTAGCTCATTATTGCATTCCTTCATCTTTTTTACCTGTCTGCTTATTTACGACAAATTGCACCTGTACATTCTGATACGTCTAGTGCGCCAGGGGCTTCAGTGTACCCCATAACACGGCATGAAAAGTCCGAACACTTTCGACAGTGCGGCACCCCGAACTTATAGCATTATATGCATCAGCTCCGAATCATGTCTTGGGTCAATAGTTGGGTCTGCCCGGCTCCCATGTTTTGGTACCTTACGTTCCACTATATCGGCTAAGGTAGCACTGGGAGAACTACTGCGATTGTGTCCCGGTTCTTCCGGACGAGCACCTCAGTAGAGAAAGCCGAAAACTGACTGTCATGATGCGGCGAGAGCTGGTCGCTGTTCGAGAGGTCTCAAATCCTTAAAGATTTTTTCCGCTTCGGGCGAGGAGTCGGCCTTGTCCGATTTAGGCGTACATAGCGCCCCAAGTTCGGCCTTCCGAATACTAGGGGCTTCGCCAAAATTTAAAATTGTAGACTTCTATGGCTAAGTGAGAGTGATAAAGCTTTATAGTCCGATTGCCTGGTTCGTTGTGCTGAACACCTCCTTCGAAGGACCCAAAACTGGGATAAAGAGTGATCAGGTTTATCCCGAACACCTCAGTACTAGTTACATGGGGGCAGAAGCCGACGACTGGCCAACTCTCAGATTTTATAAACGGCCGCACAGAAGGTAATATTTTAAATTAACAAGCGTTACATAGCGCACATGAACTCGTTTCATATTACAGGATCACATGAGTACATTCATTCAAATATTACATCCTTAGCACATTCCTCTGCCACAAGGCGAGCACCCTTCAGGACACTGTCATAATACTTTTCGGGGTGGCGATGCTCCTTGCCCTCCGGCGGCCCCTCCTTCACCAGCTTTTCGGCGTCCATCTTCGCCCAGTGCACTTTCGCCCGGGCAAAAGCCCTGCGCGCACCTTCAATGCAGACGGACCGCTTTATGACTTCAAACCGTGGGCAGGCATTCACAAGCCGCTTTACCAGGCCGAAGTAGCTGCCAGGCAGGGGCTCGCCAGGCCACATCCGGACTATGAGACCCTTCATGGCCAGTTCGGCCGCCTTGTGAAGCTCGACCAGTTGCTTCAACTGGTCGCTCAAGGGCATCGGATGTTCGGTCCTAGTATACTGAGACCAGAACAACTTATCCGTCGAGCTCCCTTCCTCGGCCCGGTAGAACTCCGCGGCATCCGATACGCTGCGGGGTAGATCTGCGAACGCTCCTGGAGAGCTCCGAATTCGGGTAAGTAAAAGGAAAGTTTCCTTCACATGCTTGCTTTGCATAATGAATGCCTTACTCGCCGCTATCTTCTTGAGCGCCTGAATTTCCTGGAGGGCCTTTTGGGCTTCGGCCTTGGCATTTTGTGCATTCTCGAGGGCCTTCGCAAGCTCGGACCCTTGCTTCATAGAGTCACGCTCCAAGGACTCGTATTTCTTGACAAAATACTGGAGCTCTTGCTGAACCTCGCCGACTCGGGCCTCTTGCTTCTCGCGCTCGGTGCGCTCCTTGGCCGCTTTGTCTTCGGCCTTGGACAACGCCTTCTTTAGGGCCACCACTTCGATCATGGCCCCTAGCAAAATTCATGACGATCCTATGATCTAACAACCACTTTCCTTTTATTCGATATACAGACGGGGTATCACTTACCTTTGTTCTCTTCGAGTTGCCTCTTGGTAAGGCCGAGCTCTTCCTTGGACCGCCCAAGGTCCCGCTTCAGTGCGGAGACCTCCGCCGTACGAGCGGCAGCGGCCAGCAGTGAAGCCTGCTTATTCACATAGACACATTCAGATTAGACTCCTGCGATTATTATTTGATCCTCTGTTCGGCTTTCCTTTGCGAACACCAAACAGAGCATCAAGGGCTACTATCTATGCTGTAACATTTTCTCATAATTTGATTACTTACCTCAAAGCCTGTTAGGAGGCTGGCGCAGGCTTTAGTCAGTCCGCTTTTGGCGGACCGAACCTTCTCGACCACCGCACTCATGATAGTGCGGTGCTATTCGTCAATGGAAGCGCCGCGAAGCGCCTCCAGCAAATTGTCCGATGCCTCTGGATGGACAAAGGCCATCGGCACAGACGGCTCGCCCCCCTCTGCGGGGGGTCGCCTGACAGAATCCGGAACCACTGGAGGTTCCGGTGCAGTATTCGGCTGGGGGCTAAACTTGCTACCCCCGTCATTAGAGCCCATGGGAGTCTTCCCCCCCATGCGCCTAGCGTCTGGGATGTCGCCCTTGGGTGCCTCTAGAACTACCTCCCCTTGGTTAGGTGCCCTTTGAGACAACACCTCGACGTCGTCCGTAGGGCGGGGGGAGGAGGCGGTCGGGAGTGAATCGCTGTTCATCTCCGACTGGCCCAAAGACTCATCCGAAGAGGATACGTCGATATGGGCTTTGGATGGACTGCATGATCATGTTCGGCATGATAAGAAGCAATAAAACAAAATATACCAGAACTATTATGGTATCCGGATACTTACGACTTCGCCAGGGGCTTGTCCCTGGGTAACCACTCCTTGTCGCTGAAAGCGGCCGCCGTGGAGCAGTCGGGAAGGAGGGTCCTTCCCTTCTTGGACCCTTCGGCCTCCCCAAATGGGGCGGCCTTCCTTTTCTTGTCTCCCCCGGCTGGGGGGGGGAGAACTTTCCTCTTCCTCCTCCTCGTTTTCGTGGGAGGAGGGCGCCTCGGTGTTATCGTACGATGAGTCTGATACAACCTTGCGCCGGAGACCTTTCTGGTCCCCGCGGTCTTCTTCTTGGCCTTCTTCTCTGGCGCCTCATAGGGCGCCGGAACCAGCATCTCCGTCAGGAGAGCCCTTGCTGGATCATCGGGATGTGGGGCCGGGCAATCGATCTGCTCCGCTGTCGCGACCCAGTCCTGTTAAATGGCGTGGAGGCTTAGATCCCTCAGATGATTATACTGGGGAAAGGAATATCTTATGAGATATAAGGAGCTTACCGGATTGGCAGGGCGCTTGGCGCTGAGTCCGCGATCCTCGGTAAGGGGAGGAGGTACCTCGGCGGACTTGAACAGCACCTTCCAGATGTCTTGGTGCATCGTGTCGAAAAGCTCTCGCAGCGTCTGGTGTTTAGCCAGGTCGAACTCCCACATATTGAATGCTCGTCTTTGACACGGAAGGATCCGGCGGAAGAGCATGACCTGGACCATGTTGACAAGCTTGATTTTCTTGCTTATCATGTTTTTAACACAGTTCTGGAGTCCGGTCAGCTCCACCGATGAGCCCCAGGATAGGCCCTTCTCTTTCCAGGAGGTGAGCCGCATGGGGATGCCGGATCAAAATTCGAGGGCCGCCACCCAGTTGGTGTCGCATGGCTCGGTGATGTAGAACCACCCCGATTGCCACCCCTTCACGGTCTCCACGAAGGAGCCTTCGAGCCAGGTGACATTGGGCATTTTGCCCACCATGGCGCCTCCGCACTCCACTTGCTAGCCGACCACCACCTTCGGTTTCACGTTGAAGGTCTTCAGCCACAGGCCAAAAGTGGGGCTTGATGCGGAGGAAGGCCTCGCACACAACGATAAACGCCGAGATGTTGAGGATGAAATTGGGGGCCAGATCATGGAAGTCCAGCCCGTAGTAGAACATGAGCCCGCGGACAAATGGGTGGAGGGGAAATCCCAGCCCGCGGACGAAGTGGGTAAGGAATACAACCCTTTGATGGGGTTCTGGGGTAGGGACGATCTGCCCCGCGTCTGGGAGCCGGTGCACGATGTCTGCGGCCAGGTATCCGGCTTCCCGGAGCTTCGTAATGTTCTCCTCCGTAACGGAGGAGACCATCCACTTGCCTCCCGCTCCAGACATGTTTGGAGTGGTTTTGTGGAGAAAATGCGAACTTGGGCGCTGGAGCTCGAGTGCGCGAGAATGGATGGGCAGGGAAGAAGAAGGCGTGGGTGAAAAAGAGGAGTCCTTGTCCCTTTATAAGGGCGGTAGAAACTGTGCACCTCCCCACTTGCCTGGTAAAATCGCTTATTCCCCAAGCGCCGTGATTGATGGCGCGGTTGGGTTACCCACACCCGTATTGATGAGAATCCCGTGATAAGGGGACACGATCTCTGCTTCGACAAGACGTGCCAGGAAAACCGCCTCGCAATATGTGCAGTAGTTGGTTGAGAAAAACGGTTCGAATAATCACCGGGCCATGGCGTGATATCACGCTATGAAATTTGTCAGCAGATTAGATTTTTGGAATATTGTACTCTCTACGGTGGTATGTGGAATTTGTTTTGCAGAGCCGGACACGATCCTTGTGTTCAAAATCTTCTATGGAGTATTCGGAGGAGGAACCCGCCTTGCAATGCCGAAGACAATCTGGGCGCCGGACTCATCGTCATTGAAGCCTGGTTCAGGGGCTACTGAGGGAGTCCTGGATTAGGGGGTCCTCGGACAGCCGGACTATATACTTTGGCCGGACTGTTGGACTATGAAGATACAAGATTGAAGACTTCGTCACGTGTCCGGATGGGACTCTCCTTTGCGTGGAAGGCAAGCTTGGCAATTCGGATATGTAGATCTCCTCCCTTGTAACCGACTCTGTGTAACCCTAGCCCCTTCCAGTGTCTATATAAACCGGAGGGTTTAGTCCGTAGGACAACAACAATCATAATCATAGACTAGCTTCTAGGGTTTAGCCTCTACGATCTCGTGGTAGATCAACTCTTGTAATACTCATATCATCAAGATCAATCAAGCAGGAAGTAGGGTATTACCTGCATCGAGAGGGCCCGAACCTGGGTAAACATTGTGTCCCCCGCCTCCTCTTACCATCCGCCTTAGACGCACAGTTCGGGACCCCCTACCCGAGATCCGCCGGTTTTGACACCGACAACCACCCACACCTGTTTTCTAGCCAACGCGAATCTCGAGGGTGAGATTCATCTTAAGGGGGTAGATTTGTAACATCCCAAATTTTCAATTTGGAATGTTATACATAGGTCATTCATGCATATCATACTTTATTGCATTTCATTTTGCGATCCTCGAAATTCTAAGCAACTCAAGGACCCTCGGAGAGAGTTGGGGATTTCCTAGTTTTCATATTTGAATTTTTCTCAAATATCAAAACAAGGATCATTTTGGTTTTAATAATTTTTCTCTCTGAAAATATTTCATACTAAAAATATATGAGAGGAGATAATATGACTTCTCCAAAATAAATGAAATATTGGAGGAAAAATATTAAAATCAATTAATATATTTTGTTTGGACTTTATCACTATTTTATTTGAATTAGGAAAATATGCGTTTTTTAAAATTGCATTAGAGCCCAAATAAATGTTCACTTTGTCCGCTATATTTTTTAGAGGACGGGTAAAAATTTATTCCAGGATTTTTGGAGTCCGTTTACTATTTCTTTTAATCGTTTTTCTGCGCGTCGGAATATTAAAAAAAAAGTTCTAACCGACTCCGGGCCGTAACAGGCCAGGACTCCCCAGGCCGGCCCCTTTATAAGTCGCGCACTGCGACCCCGCAACCCACCTCGAGCCCAGCCACCGCCCGCACCCAAACCCTAACCTAAGCCGCCGCCGCCCGCGCCAGCCGCCGCCGCCGCTGCTCCGCGCCGCCGTCCCGCTGCCGGATCCGCTCGCCGCCAACCCCGCCGGACCTCGCCGAGGTAGCCGCCCGCCGCCGCCGGTTTTCGTTAGAAAGCCGTTCGTTTTTTTTGAAAACCTAGATTCGTTTTTCTCTGATTAGATCGGTTTTTGTTTCGGTTCGGTTAAATAGCGGACGTTCGTCCGTACGTTCGTTTTAATGAACGCTGTTCATCCATTAGCCGCAGACAGCGAACATTCGTTCGTTAGCTTGTTCGTCAGTTTTTCTTTTTCCAGGGTTTTCCGCGATTATTTTCGATCACGATTTCTACCCTGATTTTCGTTTTAGTTTATCTTTTCGCTTGTTTATCCAAATCAGGTGAAACAAGCGCCTAGATCTTCGTCTCGAAGTTCTCTTTCTATTTAACCAACTTGAACAAGATTTTGATACAGTAAAATTTGACTTTAGTCCAGATTAGTAATCAGATCTTGTTTCTTTTGTGGTTTGAGTTTTGTGCTCCGTTTGATTTGATTCTTTTTGCAAATCGGAGTTCTTCAGTTGAACTTTCTGGTCAGATATTCTTATTTGAGTTTTACCTGCGCATCATTGCTTGATTGCTTATGTATGCTATTGTTTGTTTGCGATAGAATTCCCGGAGTGCGAAGCGTGCTACTACGAGTCACTAAGTTTTGCGGATCGTCAGCAAGGCAAGTAACACATTGATCATACTTCTTTCATACACGGTTTTTATGCATTAGTTCCAATCCTCAAACATTGCATGATTAGGATGTGTTTAACTTGTGGGTATCGGGAAGTAGTTGATGAGGTAGACCCTATTGCCCTGTTTATTATCAAACCCTTGGGAGTTACTTCTACGTATGCTTATATTGCTATGCTATGCTCGTAGACGTGGTTTGGTTTGAGAGATCCATGACAAATGTGAGTTGTTAATTAATGGTTCAACTTAAGGTGGCAACTTTAATACACATCTAGGTGGATTGCTTGTGGGCAATCGGAGAATCCAGTGTTGTCCTAGGATATCCCGGAGTACCCGTGTGATCATCCTACGGTCCGCCACCCAGGCTCAAAGGGATCATAAGATTATTCATGCTAGAAACTTCCGTGTGCAGCCACAAGCTATTATGGGCTCAAGCATAGTTGAGTATGTTGCATGACCTCTTCTAGTGGTGGGCTAGCAGATGTAGAGGGAAAGTAGGTGTAACTGTCCACCCGGGGTTAGAGTTAATGCTTCTGAAAGACTGTGTCTCAGTCATCCGTTTCTCAAACACCATGTAGTGCGAGAAATCCAACGGAGGAGATCGAGTCTTGTGGGGAAAAGTGTGCAAACCTCTGCAGAGTGTACAAACTAATCATGGTTAGCCGTGTCCCCGGTTATGGACATCTTGAGTATCCGGTTCTTGGATTATCATATGGATCTCATCACTCTAATTTAACTTGTTGGGTTGATAATTACTTTTAATTGGGATTGAGTTGGAGGAACCTTCTCAATGATGTTTCAACTACCATGATAGTTAAATAAAATATATTCCTTTGTTGTAGGAAAAAATTGGCTTTTCCAAAAACCTATTAACCATAGAGCCTCCACCAGCCATATATGCATATAGTGATAGCCTTTATCTGTTCATTACTCTACTGTGTTACATTGCCAGCATATTCCATGTGCTGACCCGTTTTCGGGCTGCAACGTATCATGTTACAGACTTTTCAGACGAGGAGTAATGTTCACTAGGCTGTTGTGGTGCACTCAGCTATGCCGTTGGAGTTGATGGACTCACTTTATCTTGCAAGCCTTCCGCTGTTATCTTATTTAGATGGCCTTAAACCATATTTATTGTAATAATTTCTCTTTGGATACTATCGATGTAATAAGTGTGTGATTGCTACTCTGTTATAAATCCTTTGAGTACTGTGTGTGTCAGCATTACCGACCCAGGGATGACACTGAAGCACAGAGACTTGACCGCCTGAGGTCGGGTCGCTACAATGACCCACAAGTATAGGGGCTCAATTGTATCTCTTTTCGATAAGTAAGAGTGTTGAACCCAACGAGGAGCAGAAGGAAATGATAGGTAGTTTTCAGTAAGGTAATGTTTGCAAGTGCTGAAATTGCAAGTAGCGGAGTAGTTTGATAGCAAGATCATTTGTAACAAGCAAGTAATGATAATAGTAACAGAAGTGCAGAAAGGTAGCCCAATCCTTTTGAGGCAAAGGACAGGCCAAAACGGTCTCTTATGATAACCAAAGCGTTCTTGAGGGTACACGGGAATTTCATCTAGTCACTTGCATCATGTTGGTTCGATTTGTGTTCGCTACTTTGATTATTTGATATGTGGGTGGGCCGGTGCTTAGGTGCTGTTCTTACTTGAAGAAACCTCCTACTTAGGATTAACCCTCCCGCAAGCATCCGCAACTACGAGAAAAGTATTAAGAATACATTATAACCATAGCATTAAACGTTGGGATCCAATCGGTCCCTTATGGAATAGCGCATAAACTGGGGTTTAAGTTTCTATCACTCTCGCTACCCACCATCTAATTGCAACTCCACAATGCATTCCCTTAGGCCCAAAAATGGTGAAGTGTCATGTAGTCGACGTTCACATGACACCACTAAGGGAATCACAACATACATACTATCAAAATATCGAACACATATCAAGTTCACATGATTACTTGCAACATGATTTCTCACGTGACCTCAAGAAAAAAAGTAACTACTCACAAATGATAAACATGCTCATGATCAGAGGAGTATTAAATAGCATATTGGATCTGAACATATAATCTTCCACCAAATAAACCATATAGGACTCAACTACAAGATGTAATCAACACTACTAGTCACCCACAAGCACCAATCTATAGTTCCGGTAACATGATTGAACACAAGAGATGAACTAGGGTTTGAGATGAGATGGTGCTGTTGAAGATGTTGATGGAGATTTCCCTCCCCAAGATGGTAGTGTTGTTGGTGATGATGAGGACGATGATTTCCCCCTCCGGGAGGGAAGTTCCCCCGGCGGAATCGCTCCGCCAGAGGGCAAAAGTGCTCCTGCCCAAGTTCCGCCTCGAGGCGGCGGCGCTTCGTCCCGAAAGTCCTCCTCTTATTTTTTTCTAGGTCAAAATGACTTATATACCAGAAGATGGGCACCGTAGGTGGGCCGAGGAGGCCATAACCCCCCAGGGCGCGCCAGGGGGCCCTGGCGCGCCCAGGTGGGTTGTGGCCACTTGGTGGCCCCCCTCTGGTAGTTATTTGCTCTAGTATTTCTTATATATTCCATAAAAAAATCCCCGTGGAGTTTCAGCTCATTTGGAGTTGTGCAGAATAGGTAGCCTGACGTAGCTTTTTCAGGTCCAGATTTCCAGCTGCCAGACTTCTCCCTCTTGGTGTGTACCTTGTAAATTATGAGAGAAAAGGCATTAGAATTACTCCAAAAAGCATTATTAAGGGTGAAAACATTATAACAAACAGTAACAAAACATGAGGCAAAATGGACGTATCAACTCCCCCAAGCTTAGACCTCGCTTGTCCTCAAGCGAAAACCGAAATCGAAAAACATGTCCACATGCTTTGAGAGAGAGGTGTCGATAAAAACAAAATACGGACATAGAAGCATCATGTTGATTATTATAACAGCAGCAAAATTAAACATAGGACTTTTATCATATACTTCTCATGAATAAGTAATGGTTCATCACACAAGCGAAGTATAAAGCAAAAACTCTATTAGAAACCAACAAAATATGTTCCCAGTCAACTTTGCAACTAGAATTCATCATCTTTTCAGGAAGGGTCATGTGTCGGAGCCTTGAGGCAAGTCCACATACTCAACCATAATATAGTCTTCTTTGATTGCTAACACTCACCTTGTACCCATGAGCAAAATGTTTCAACCGGACACATAAAAAGATAGGGGCTATAGTTTCGCCTCCCAACATACTCACCTCAAGGGTGATGTCAACAATAATAACTCATGCTATTTATATTCAACTGGACATATGTGCCTAGATCTTTCCTCACCACATGATGCTTGCCAAAGGAGAAAATAAAAGCAATAGAAGGAAATCTTTGACTCTTTGCATAA
The DNA here is from genome assembly GCF_018294505.1 of Triticum aestivum. Classification (NCBI taxonomy): domain Eukaryota; kingdom Viridiplantae; phylum Streptophyta; class Magnoliopsida; order Poales; family Poaceae; genus Triticum; species Triticum aestivum. The sequence goes on from NC_057805.1 coordinate 147,940,559, forward strand.
GTAAATACATAAAAGTAAAAGATAGACCCTTCGCAGAGGGAAGCAGAGGTTGCCATGCGCTTATTTGTTTGTATGCTCAATCCCTTAGTGCAAAAGAATGGCACATTGTATTGCCCCTTAAGATGAAAACCTTTATTATGCAGTCTGTCGCTTTTATTCTTTGTCATCCAAGTTCATACAACGCTCAATTTTCTCTTACACTAAATGATCTCACACTTTTAGAAGCAATTTTCATTGCCTTTTTGCATTGATGACAACTTACTTGAGGGATCTTGCTCAATCCCTAGGTAGGTATGGTGGACACTTGAAAATAGGATTTGGGTTTAAGGGTTTTTGGATGCAGAAGTAGCATCTCTACTTAGTGCGGAATTTTTGGCTAGCAAAGATAGGGGGCAAGCATCACATGTTAAGGGATCTATGACAATATGACTTCTATGTGAATATACACAAACATAAATCATTAAGTTGTCTTCCTTCTCCAATGTCAACAATTTTGGCATATAATATTTTAATGAGGGCTCACAATCAAGAAAGATTTCTAGGATAGTATATTTATATGTGAATCTACTCTTCCCTTATTAATTCTTACATGAGTTGCATCATTGACTAGTGCTATGTTTGTCAACCTCTAATAAAAGTTTCTACTTGTACTTTTCCTTATGTGGTGCCATCACCTACCATAGGATTAGTATATAATCTTACTGCTTTATTTCTTTCTTTTAATTTATTTCCTTTCTCTTTTATTTCTTTATTTCTTTTCTTTATTTTCAACATGGAAATAAAGAAAGCAAAAACTCAAACTAAGCTTTATTATATAACTTGCACACGATTACAAGGATAGATCACTAAGCAAACTCTCAAATAAGAAAGGATCGAACTAAACTTTTATTCATCTAATGCAAAAGATCGAACTAAAATAAGTAAAAGAAAAAGGATAGTGGGATGATACGATACCGGGGCACCTCCCCCAAGCTTGGCGGAAGCCAAGGGTAGTGCCCATACCCGATACTCAATTCTCCTTCGGTGGTGAAGAAGTTCACTAGTAGAAAAAGGGTCAAAGCTCATTAGTGCTGGTTTGAATTTGAGCCGGCACTAATGTGTCCATTAGTGTCGTTTCCAACGGCTAGCCGGGCTGCTCTCATTAGTACCGGTTCATTCTGTACTTTTAGCACCGGTTCGTGCCACGAACCAGCACTAAAGAGAGTGGTGGCAGGATGTTGTCAGTCTGGGGCCCCTCCAGCACCTTTAGTACCGGTTCGTGTCATGAAACGGTACTAAAGGTCGCCCTATATAAACCCTTCGTCCACCCAAGCTCGCTTCTTCCCCCTTTCCCCTCTCCTCTGTTCTTCCCTTCCTCTCGAGCCCATCACAAATTTTGCCCAAATTTTGTCAAGATTTGAAGGCCCCCCATCCATTCAAATGATCACAAAGGTTAGCAACTTTGTCCTTTCATCTCTCATTGCTAGATTAGCTCTTGCAATGGTTTTATAGTGATTAATTTGTGGGTTTTAGTAATTTGGGAGGAATTATATGTGGTAGTATTTGATTTATATGCAATCTGAGGTCAAAGTAACACTTAGTTTGCATATGTAGGTGTGGTTTACTTAGTGCCTTCTAAATCTCCGTCGTAACCACCGTAGATCGCCCGCACCGTCCCGTCACCGGCACCACCTTGTGGTGAGCCTCTTGTTCATGATTTTTTTATATAAAAAATTGCTGTTTGTGTGATTTGGATATATAGTTACTCGTATAATTATCTTACCCGTACGTTGTTTGTTATACATAGTGCCATGGTTTTGATATCCGTCCCTGTCGGCCCTCGTCCTTGTTATGATTCAGATGTGGTATATTCTCTTTTGAAACTATTTGTTGCATTTAGTGTTTATGACAAATTATGCCCATCAAGTTGACATAGATATTTTTATCTAGGAGGTATGTGAACCAGAAATTCCAACCGACCCTATTGTCGAGAGGTTAAATTTAGTTGAAAGAGAAAACGAGTATTTGAAAGAAAAATTGAAAAGAACTGAGGGGGAGAAGATGGAATTGGAGTTGCATGTTGCCGATGTCGTCGATGATCACAAGATCAAGATGGAGAAAATGCGCTTGAAGATTAGAAAGATTAGAAAATATGCCATTGATAGTGAGGCTTGGTATCATTATGTTGTTGGATCAATTGTTACCTTAGTTGCGATCTTGAACGCATTTGTTGTTGCATTTAAATGCGTTAGCTAGAGAGTTATTTGTTTGTTGCATTTAAGCGTTGTATGAACTTGTATTAATTTGGTCTTTTCGGTGTTGTGTAATGAAGATGAGCCGACAATGGATGTACGATGACCGATGCTCTCCCGAGTTCATTAATGGCGTGCAAACTTTTCTGCTTGCGGCTGAGGCAAACAAGCGGGCGGATGGTTTTATGCCTTGTCCATGTGCTGGCTGTAAGAATGATCACAATTACTCTAAGTCAAGAACCATTCACGTCCACCTGTTTGAGTCCGGTTTCATGCCCCACTATAATGTTTGGACCAAGCACGGAGAAAGAGGGGTTATGATGGAAGACAATGAAGAAGAAGAGGACGACGACATGCTATCCTGGCCATGGGTTCCCTGAATACGATGATACAACAATGGGGGAAGAAGCTGAGCCGGCAATGCGGGAAGAAGCTGAAGAAGAGGCATCATGATGAGCCCGTTGATGATCTAGGTCGGGCCATTGCCGATGCAAAGAGAAACTGCGCAAGTGATTTGGAGAAGAAGAAGTTGCAGCGCATGTTAGAGGATCACAAGAAATTGTTGTACCCGAATTGCGAAGCTGACAAGAAAAAGTTGGGCACCACACTGGAATTGCTGCAATGGAAGGCAGAGAATGGTGTATCTGACAAGGGATTTGGAAAGTTGCTGGTAATGATAAAGAATATGCTTCCAAAGGACAACGAATTGCCCGAGAGTACGTACGAAGCAAAGAAGGCTGTCTGCCCTCTATGGTTAGAGGTGCTGAAGATACATGCATGCCCTAATGACTGCATCCTCTACCGGGGTGAGTACGAGGATTTGAACGCTTGCCCGGTATGCGGTGCATTGCACTATAAGATCAGCCGCGATGACCCTGGTGATGTCGAGGGCGAGCGCCCCAGGAAGAAGATTCCTGCCAAGGTGATGTGGTATGCTCCTATAATACCACGGTTGAAACGTTTGTTCCAAAACAAAGAGCATGCCAAGGCGATACGATGGCACAGAGAAGACCGTAAGAAAGACGGAAAGTTGAGAGTACCCGCTGACGGGTCGCAGTGGAGAAAAATCAAGAGAAAGTACAGGGAGGAGTTTGCAGGTGACGCAAGGAACGTATGGTTTGGTCTAAGCGCAGATGGCATTAATCCTTTTGGGGAGCAGAGCAGCAACCATAGCACCTGGCCTGTGACTCTATGTTTGTATAACCTTCCTCCTTGGTTGTGCATGAAGCGGAAGTTCATTATGATGCCAGTGCTCATCCAAGGCCCTAAGCAACCCGGCAACGACATTGATGTGTACCTAAAGCCATTAGTTGAAGAACTCTTATAGCTGTGGAATGGAACAGGTGTACGTGCGTGGGATGAGCACGCACAGGAAGAATTTGACCTAAAGGCGTTGCTGTTCGTGACCATCAATGATTGGCCTGCTCTCAGTAACCTTTCAGGACAGACAAACAAGGGATACCACACATGCACGCACTGTTTGGATGATACCGATAGTATATATTTGGATAATTGTAGGAAGAATGTGTACCTGGGACATCATCGATTTCTTCCGAGCAGGCATCCCGTAAGAAAGAAAGGCAAGCATTTCAAAGGTGAGGCGGATCACCGGACGAAGCCGCGCCACCGTACTGGTGCTGATGTACATGATATGGTCAAGGATTTGAAGGTAGTCTTTGGAAAGGGTCCTGGCAAACAACCTATTCCGAATGACACTGACGGCCGCGCACCCATGTGGAAGAAGAAATCTATATTTTGGGACCTGCCCTATTGGAAAGACCTAGAGGTCCGCTCCGCAATCGACGTGATGCACGTGACGAAGAATCTTTGCGTGACCCTGCTTGGCTTCTTGGGCGTGTATGGGAAGACAAAAGATACACCTGAGGCACGGGAGGACCAGCAACGTATGCACGGAAAAGACGACATACATCAGGGTCATGCCAGCTACGCTCTTACCAAAGAAGAGAAGGAAATCTTCTTTGAATGCCTGCTCAGTATTAAGGTACCGTCTGGCTTCTCGTCGAATATAAAGGGAATAATAAATATGGCAGAGAAAAAGTTCCAGAACCTAAAGTCTCATGACTGCCACGTGATTATGACGCAACTGCTTCCGGTTGCATTGAGGGGGCTTCTACCGGAAAACGTTCGATTAGCCATTGTGAAGCTATGTGCATTCCTCAATGCAATCTCTCAGAAGGTAATCGATCCAGAAATCATACCAAGGTTAGAGAATGATTTGGTGCAATGTCTTGTCAGTTTCGAGTTGGTGTTCCCACCATCCTTCTTCAACATCATGACGCACGTCCTAGTTCACCTATGCGAAGAGATTAACGTTTTGGGTCCTGTATTTCTACACAATATGTTCCCCTTTGAGAGGTTCATGGGAGTCTTAAAGAAATATGTTCATAACCGTGCTAGGCCAGAAGGAAGCATCTCCAAGGGCCATGAAAATGAGGAGGTCATTGAGTTTTGTATTGACTTTATTCCTGACCTTAAGCCGATTGGTGTTCCTGAATCGCGACATAAGGGCAGACTGGATGGAAAAGGCACGCTAGGAGGGAATCAAATAATATGTATGGACGAACATTCTGTCACTGAAGCACACTACACAGTTCTACAGAATTCCGCCTTGGTGGCTCCGTATATGGACGAACACAAGAATTTTCTACGCTCCAAACACCCGGAGCGGTCTGATGACTGGATTACACGTGAACAAACGGGGACTTTCGCCGGCTGGTTTCAGACATGTGCCATGCATGGCGCCTCTATTGAAGATGACTTGTACTTGCTGTCCCAGTTACCATCTTCGAATATAATGACTTTCAAAGGGTACGAGATAAATGGGAATACATTTTACACGACCACCCAAGATAAGAGGAGCACCAACCAAAACAGTGGTATCCGCTTTGATGCAGCAACCAAGACGGGAAAGGAAACATATTATGGTTACATAGAGGACATATGGGAACTTGACTATGGACGTGGTTTGAAGGTCCCTTTGTTTCGGTGCAAATGGGTCAATATGACACGAGGCGGGGTAATGGAAGACCCGCAGTACGGAATGAGAACAGTGGATCTCAACAATCTTGCGTATGCAGACGAACCATTCGTCCTAGCCAATGATGTGGCACATGTTTTCTATGTGAAGGACATGTCTACCAAGCCGAGAAAAAGAAAAGATAAGGAAGCGAATGCATCATACGATGAGCCAAAGCGCCACATAGTACTTTTTGGGAAGAGAAACATCGTGGGAGTGGATGACAAGACAGACATGTCAGAAGATTATGAAAAGTTTGATGCAATTGCTCCATTCACAGTGAATATTGACCCGAGCATCCAGTTAAATGATGAAGATTTTCCATGGTTACGGCGCAAAGGGACACACGCGAAGAAAAAGTTTCACACCCAAAGATCTGGGATCTGATCGGCTTCACTATCATCACTTTCTTCTGTGTTTCACACCCAGGAGGGAATCTCTGTAATAGTTAGGGTAGTTATGTGTTTTGGCATTTGAAACGCGAAGAAATTTTATGTGCAAACAATTCTTTCATGCATTTACTGATTTTTCAGCTAAATGACCCTGAAATTGAAAAGCACTTCAAATGAACTCCGAGAAGGTTGAAAGTTGGCATGGTATCATAATTTCACCCACATAGCATGTGCAAAAAAGTAGAGAGGGTTACGACAAAACTGGATGCACTTCGTGTACAAAATGGACAATCTCTTTCGAAGTATCAGGGTTTCGGACGAAAACTCATCTGTTACAAAGGCATTTCATTTTTTAAATAACCTAAGCATTACCAAATTGAATATAATGATAAAACACACTAATATTAAACATAAGAAAAAAGAATCACTGAAAAATGTATTTTTAAAGTTAAGTTATTCACAAACTAGTGATTCACACAAATTTCAAATAATTCAAAATTTGAACTACTCAAATTTGAAAAGTTTAAGCACTAACAGAAAGTTTGTAAGTTTTTGTACCTAAAGAAAAAATATTCACAAAGAAACTCTAAATACAGCAAAAAACAACTCAGAAATAAAAAAAAAGAAAATAAATAAAGCAAAAAATAAGAAAATAAAAAAGCCCACCTACTGGGCCACAGCGGCCGGCATACGACTAGAAACCCAATCTGTTGTTGGGCCAGGATGCAGGCCAGCAAAGGACCAGTAGGCCCATAGGGCAGCACAGAACAGGTAGGCCTGCTTTGCAGAGGAGCTCGAAGGAGCAGCCGCGGCTGGGTTTATAAACCAGTGCGGCTGCCCTTCGCTAGTCGAGGTGGGACTAAACCTTGCGCCCCTCGCCTGGCAGCGCACCCCCTTTAGTACCGGGTCATGACTCCAACCGGTACTAAAGGGGGGTCTTTAGTACCGGTTTGAGCCACCACCCGGTACTAAAGGCCTGCCCTTCCCGCTGGTTGGCCTGGCCAAAATTGACCTTTAGTACCGGTTGGTGGCTCCAACCGGTACTAAAGGCCCATCCTATATAAGCAGCACTTACAAATTTCATCAGTTTTCATCAGCTTCTTCTCCTCTGCCCCGTCACCCGCCGCCCCCCGTCGCCGCCCCCGTCGACGCCCCGTCGCCACCCCTCGTCGACGCCCCCGTCGCCGCCCCGTCCCCGTCCCCGTCGTCGCTGCCCCGGCCGTCCCCGTCCCCGGCCGTCGTCCCCGCCCCATCCCCGGCCGTCCCCGTCGTCGCCGCCCCGTCCCTGTCGTCCGTTGTCCCCGTCCCGTCCGCGTCCCCGTCTTCGCCGCCCGTCACCATCTCCGTCGCCGGTGAGCTCCTGCCCCGGCCGCCATGTCCACACACACACACATTGTTAATTAGTTGTAAAATTGTTAGTATTTTTTATGTTTTTTAGTTATAGAAATGTTAGAATTTTTTTCTATTTTTTAGTTATAGAAATGTTAGAAATTTTTCTGTTTTTTAGTTATAGAAATATTTATAGAAATGTTAGAAATTTTTCTGTTTTTAAGTTATAGAAATGTTAGTTATATAGAAATGTTAGTTATATGGAAATGTTAGAAATTTTAGAAATGTTAGTTCTAGCTACATGAATTAGATTAATGTCTAATTGTTAGACGATGATCGATGTTTTTTTTAGTTCCTTATAATTTTAGTTATAGAAAAAATTAGAATTTGCATATAGAATTTTAGTTATCACAATCCAATCATTTAAAAAATGTTAATTTTTGCGGGCATATAGTATTTGTTCTCGACGATGCCCGGCCCGCATCCTCGCCGTCGACCCGTTCGCGACGACGTCCTGCTTCAGAGGACCCATGCCCGGGACTGGGCTCCGCCGGGCTGGCACTGGGAGGTGCTACCTTCAGGGGCACGCCGCTTGGTGAGGAACCCGGCCCCGGGTCCCGTCGTCGACCCTGATCTCCTTTGGTGGCATTCACGTGGGCCACATTCGGTGCAGAGGGAGCCGGCCCCGCCGGAGGTGGTGCGTCGCTGTGTCAGGGACGAGGACGAGCACGTCCATCACTACATGGCTGCTATGGACGTCAGGTTCTCCAATACCTGTCAAGTTCTTTGGGCAGATGACCGAAGATAAGATCCTGTGATGGTTCCTTCTCTTTGGGTGTCCACCGCCCGCGCCTCAGGAACCGCGAGTGGCCTAGATTCTTCTGTAGTATTCGATCTTTATTAGCTAGCTAGCTAGCTAGTGATGTATTCGATATATAATATTCGAGACGATGTATTCGAGATTACATATATAATTAGAGGCGATGTATTCGATATTATATATTATTCGAGACGATGTATTCGAGATTATATATTATTCGAGATGATGCATATTATGTACTATGATTCAGTTTTTCCTTATTGATTGCATCCATGCATTGTAATTTGAATACTAAATTGTTTTATATTTCTTCTGGATTAGTTAAATAAAAGCTAGGGCGGACAATACCGGCAGATAGGGAGAAGAGACCCTGTTCGAGATCATACACAGCCCTCGCAGGCCAGATGATCTGAAAGAAGAAGATGAAACTCCCAATATCTGATCAATACCGGGGAGGGTGATTATAAGATATTAGATCTCGACGACCGAATGGATGAAGTCATGAACTATGATTATGATTACGATGACGCAGACAATGTTGATCTTGAAATAACAAAGAGCGGCGAGGTATATTTATATAAGCGGGCATCTGGTGATCATCACATGTTTTTTTTATTTGAAGATATATTAATGAATCGATCTTTCTTCTTTCAGCCCTCCGGATCGAGCAAATCTGCTTCTACAAGCAGCAGGACAAAGCGAGGCCCGGGCAAAAAGTTGAAGGAGGGTGTAAAGTACAACATCGATTCCATCAAAGCTAATGGCGAACCAAGCATGCCTAAGAACATTGCGAACAAGTTCATTCGTCAGTGTGGACTTCTTGTGAAGGACCATCCAATCTCCATTCAAGAATGGAAAGAGCCAAAAAATAAACGTCCAGATGTTACTTGGGTCGACGACAGAGCAAAAAAAATGCTTTGGGAATCTCTCATAGAACATTTCACCCTACCAAATCATTTCAGTGATGCAGATGTGCAGAAAGTCAAGGACGCTGCTCTTAGGAAGATGGCAATTGCATTCAACACCCACAAGAAAACTGCATGGGCCAACTACGTCGAAGGAGAAAGGAAGACTCCAGAATTCAAGGGAACATTGGAGAAGCAAAGAGAACACTGGCCCGCTCTCGTTAAATTCAAGGAATCAGAATTATCTAAGGAACAGTCAAGAAAAAACAAGGCCAATGCCGCAAACAAGACGCAGTTCCATAGGCTGGGGCTAGGTGGCTACGTGGTGGCAATGCCTAAGTGGGATAAGTCTGAGCAAGAGATGCTGGATGCAGGGGTCACTCCAGTTACTAGGTGCTGGCCCCCAGGTGCAGAACTTGGTTATATGCGTGTGACGCCCGGATAATTAAGCTACAGTAATTCCACGCTAATGATGCCACGTCACCTCGGTTATTGTTGATAAACTCTCGTTAGTTCAAAACCGATTCAAATTCAAATTTGAATTAAAGGCAAACATCAAAAGTTTTCAAACGTTAAAGCTAAAATGTCCGGGTTGTGCCAAATAATGCATAGGTAGTCATGGTGGAGAAACCACACTTTTATAAAATGTCTAAATACTCTAAAATGATTTAAACAATAGCAATAACAATTATTTAAACGCTTTGAAAATATCGAAAAAATGAAAACTATTTTATATAAAGTTCCCAAGTTGTTTATGGCAGAGGTATAATTAGTGATACTAATTTAGGTACAACTTTTATGATTCATAAAACTAAAATAAAACAAAACAGTAAAAGGTATAATAAATAAAAAGAAAAGTAAAACCAAATTAAAGAAAACGAAATCCCCCCTGCTCCACTGGGCCTTGGCCCACAAGAACCACCAGCCGTCCCAGCCCCACCCCTCGGTCGTCTTCCTCCTACTGTACACGACCGAGGGAGTGCTCCCGCCCGACCACTTCGTCGGTGACGCCTCGGTGGGGGATAAGGACGCCCCGGCGCCTCGGGCTCTCTCCCCCACTTGCGCCACTCCCACTCGCCCCTATCTACCCCACTCACCACTCACTCACCCCTCCCCCTCTCAGATTCACTCGGGCATGAGACACCGCCGCCGCCACCTCGTCAATGCCGCGGCTGCCGACCTCCCCTCATCACCCCAAGGCGTCCAGGAGCTGCGCCACCTTCCCCTACTTCGACTACAAGCATCGGCTCGGGCTAGGAAGCCGCGTACACTCGCCATCGACGTCATCTTCGCTCACGGCCGCCACATCTCGCCGTCAAATTCATCGCGTCCCGGCCACCCCCGGCCTCCTAACCTCGTCCACGAGCATCGGGGTGAGAACCTCCTCCGATTCTTGGCCTTTACTCCATCGATTCGTTGACGTGTCGTCATCCCCACGAGCTCAAGCGCCATGGCCGAAACCTCTCGACCGCGTGCGCGCCCACGTGTTCCTGGTCGCGCCCTCGCCAGCCACCCATGCCTGTGCCCTTGGGCCTCACATGCGCCTGCGCTCCTCCTCCCTTGCTACCACAGTTGTTCCTGCCCTGCGCTGCCGCGGTTGTGCGCTGCTCTACCTGCTGCTGGTTGCGGCGCTGCCACTGCTGTTGCTGCTGCCCCGCTACGCTAGCCAGCGTGCGCGCGTGCAGTGCCCCCGCTCGTCTTCTGCTGATGTTGCCTTGTCGTGCCTGCTGCTGTTGACTGATGTCGCTACTGCTCTTTCCTGCTGCTTCCTCTTCCTGATACTCGCCGCTTCGGCTGCCTGTAGTTGCTACCGCCGCTAGTGTTGCTTTGCTGCTCTTACTGCTGCTTGCAATCGCTGGCTGCTGCTAGTGGTGGCTATGGCCATGTGTGCGTAGGCGTTGTGTGTGGCCGGCTTAATTAGTTTAGGCTAGTTTAGACTACTTAGGTAATCTTTGTTAGGTTTGTTGCTAGCCTATGGCTGGTGGACCCCATTTAGTTAAAGTTAGATTTTTTTTACATATAGCCTATGACATGTGGGTCACACATCGCCTTTTGACTAGTCAAATTGACTTGGTCAATTCGAATTAAAGGTAATTTAGAAAATCTAGAATATTGATAAAACTTTGAAAAATCATATAAAATAATCCGTCACTCGGATGGAAATACTTTGAACATGAAAGTTGCTCAAAACGACGAGACGAATCCGAATACGTGGTCTGTTCGTTCACCACCCATCCCTAGCATAGCAAACACGCAACTTTCCCCCTCCGATTCATCTGTCCGAAAATGCAAAACACCGGGAATACTTTCCCGGATGTTTCCCCCCTTCGCCGATATCACCTCCTACCACGTTAGGGCACACCTAACACCGCTCATTGTCATGTCATGGATCGTCATGCTTATGTTTGCATTATATTTATTGTTTCTTCCCCCTCTTCTCTCGCTAGACACCGAGACCGACGCCGCTGCTACCCAGTACGACTATGGTGTTGACGACCCCTCCTTCTCGGCTGAGCTTCCAGGCAAGCCCCCCCTTGATAACCAAATACCACCTATTCCTTCTCTCTACTGCTTGCATTAGAGTAGTGTAGCATGTTACTGCTTTCGGTTAATCCTATTCTGCTACATAGCCTGTCATTGTTGCTACAGTTGTTACCCTTACCTGCAATCCTAAATGCTTAGTATAGGATGCTAGTATTCCATCACTGGCCCTACACTCTTGTCCATCTGCCATGCTATACTACTGGGTTGTGATCACTTCGGGAGGTGATCACGGGCATATGCTATATACTTTATACTCTTACATTACATATGATATTGTTCGGAGATGGGGGCTGAAGGGGCAGGTGGCTCCATCCCGGTAGAGGTGGGCCTGGGTTCCCGATGGCCCCCGACTGTTACTTTGTGGCGGAGCGACAGGGCAGGTTGAGACCACCTAGGAGAGAGGTGGGCCTGGCCCTGGTCGGCGTTCGCGGTTACTTTAAAATAACACGCTTAACGAGATCTTTGTATTTGATCCGAGTCTAGCCACTGGCCTATACGCACTAACCAACTACGCGGGAACAATTATGGGCACTCGACGACGTGCTATCAGCCGAAGCCTTCGTGATGTCAGCGACTGAGCGGCGCGCGCCAGATTGGAACGTAAGCCTGCTCTTGTATTAAGGAGGCTAGTTCTGCTTCCGGCCGCCCTCACAATGTGCAGGTGTGCAATGGGCGATGGGCCCAGACCCCTGCGCCATAGTATTTAGACCGGCATGCTGACCTCTCTGTTGTGCCTAGGTAGGGCTGCGACGTGTTGACCTTCCGAGGCCGGGCATGACCCAGGAAAGTGTGTCCGGCCAAATGAGATCGAGCGTGTTGGGTTATGTGGTGCACCCCTGCAGGGAAGTTTATCTATTTGAATAGCCGTGATCTTCGGTAATAGGACGACCTGGACTTGTACCTTGACCTTATGACAACTAGAACTGGATACTTAATAAAACACACCCTTCCAAGTGCCAGATATAACCCGGTGATCCGCTCACACAGGGCGACGAGGGGAGGATCGCTGGGTAGGATTATGTTATGCGATGATACTTGGTGAACTTACCATCTACTCTCTTCTACATGCTGCAAGATGGAGGCTGCCAGAAGCGTAGTCTTCGATAGGACTAGCTATCCCCCTCTTATTCTGGCATTCCGCAGTTCAGTCCACCGATATTGCTCCTTTACACAGATACCCATGCATATGTAGTGTAGATCCTTGCTTGCGAGTACTTTGGATGAGTACTCACGGTTGCTTTTCTCCCTCTTTTCCCCCTTTCCATTCTACCTAGTTGTCGCAACCAGATGCTGGAGCCCAAGAGCCAGACGCCACCGTCGACGATGACTCCTACTACACCGGAGGTGCCTACTACTACGTGCAGGCCACTGACGACGACCAGGAGTAGTTTAGGAGGATCCCAGGCAGGAGGCCTGCGCCTCTTTCGATCTGTATCCCAGTTTGTGCTAGCCTTCTTAAGGCAAACTTGTTTAACTTATGTCTGTACTAAGATATTGTTGCTTCCGCTGACTCGTCTATGATCGAGCACTTGTATTCGAGCCCTCGAGGCACCTAGCTTGTATTATGATGCTTATATGACTTATTTTATTTTTAGAGTTGTGTTGTGATATCTTCCCGTGAGTCCCTGATCTTGATCGTACATGTTTGCGTGTATGATTAGTGTACGATTGAATTGGGGGCGTCATAAGTTGGTATCAGAGCCGACTGCCTGTAGGAATCCCCCTTCCGAACTCCTTGGCCGAAGTTGAGTCTAGTCATTGCAAAACTTTTACTAACATGGTTGTGCGGCTTACGGGCCCACGTTGCCATTGGCCAGTAGTAGGATCTTTTATTCCTCGACCTTTACTCTGGGACTCTGACATCTCTTCTATTCGGGTAAAATAAATTTTGCTAACCCTAACATTAGGATCTCGGGATCACTTCCAACCGGAGAGCCCCTTGTTACAGATTATCGCCTGCTGCACCAGAAGATTCCGAAGATACTTTTCGATGTTCTTTCGAGAACTTGTGCTCATCGGGTTTGCAATTCCCTACCACCGAGAAATCCCTATGGATAGCTACTTATACTTACCATCCATACCTTCATTCTCGATTACTCTTGTTAGTACAAGATACCCTGAAATCCTCTCTATTGTTCCGAGAATATTTTGTGCCTACTGCCTTGCAGTTCTTTGCAACAAGAATAACCCTACGGTAATTCCTTGCACTTATCGAGTATCTGCTCATCCCCAGTTATTCAACTGTTTCACAATGGTCTTCAAAATACTATTCGATCCTCCAAAAATCCTCAGCAGCTTATTGCTCTGCAAATACTTGTCTGCTTGCATTATGGATGCTTCCCATATATCTGGCAATATTCATTAGGTTCCTTTGACACCGTCATCTTGATCCTATTGAATCAACATGAGTGCGAATGCACGCAATCATCAGTTGATCCTTTTAAATTATCTTTCCGGCTCAGACGTCATTTAGAACATGAGCTGGTTCTCGACCAATCAAATTGCCCACGATTGTGCCCCTAAGTCTGTACGACTTATCGGTCCTTTATCAGAGCGTTTGCTTCTGACCCCTTGATATGGAAATCATAATTCATTTTGCATTTGAGCTTTGCATTAGTCAGTTGTTTCTATAATCTGATGCCTTTACATTCTTTTTCCTTCTGATTGAGTACCGATACTCACATCAAATTCCTTGTGGTCTGCGAGACCAATTGCTTGGTTATTATCCGACAGTGTCCTTCATATCCAATAACCTTGTCAGTTCTTCCCCTGATATATAATACCTTTTGTAAATTGTATCCTCTGTTTTTGTTAACCATGTTCCGCATTTGAGCTTGAGTTATTTTGCTCCTGAAGTTTGTGGTATATGTTCCTAAGAGGCCCCGATGGGTTGGACATATGCCTTTTCTAATCTGTGTGAACCCGGAAACTACTACGGATCATACTCTACTGGTGTTATGTCAGATAAAATTTCAACACCACAACTTCGTTGAAGACGAGAAGTGAATGAAAGGTTGTGCATTAAAGAAGTGGGAGTCGACCTTGAACTTTGTGTTCATGCCCATGGACCTGATGTGGAACTAATCATGGAAGCTTCTTGCAAAATATTTAATCCTTTGGGCAATTCTTCCGGTGTCATTAAATTGGATCCCTTGTAGCTATGGTTCCGACCATATTGTTCTTCTTTGATCCCATTTCTCGGACAAGTTTAAGCATTTGTCTTCTGCGGATCAATACCCCACTCCGACCTCTACTTTGATCTATCATCGAGTATTACCCCCAGTATCTTGAGATTATCACAGAACAACATTACTTCTTATGAGTTCTTCATAAAGTACTACATTCTCACCGATTCCAATTTTTCCCGGGTTCTGAGTGGTTAGTCACTCGAGTACACCGTTAACTGAATCGTGTCCGTTCAACGATTCAACCATTTTAAGAAATCTTCCTTGCTTACGAGTTTGTACCCGATTACTTCATTCCTATTGTCGATTGCCTACATCATTATCGTGCTAATTTTAACTGTGCTACCTGGTCCTTCTTTTCAGAGCACAATTTTTGACGATGAGCTAAGCTTACGTCGATCTTCCTCGTCATATCATTTCGCCTTGAACAACAAGCTTGATTTCGAGTTTGTGTCGTACCCATGGTTCAAATAACCTTGCGCTTCCTCATTCCTTTGATTCGATGTCATCGCCGATCGATTACATCTTCATGAAATCTCTCGACAAATGTGTCGTGATCATCATCAACATCCTGAGCTCTTCCAAGATATATATCAAATTCTTGATGAGAAATACCGTCCTTGCCCCTCGATGGTTTGTGTTATCATCGACCACTTTATTGCCTTCCGTTCAACACAAACTTATTCATGTTTTGTGTTATACCTTGAGATCCTTACTATCCAGCATCTGTTCTTCTTTACCTTGGAGTATTACCATCTTTTATGTCAAGGATGTCGTGAGAATTTCACCACCTCTTAAGAATTCTTGATAAAAGTGATACTTCTCACCATCACCATTCTTTCTTGGTCCCCGTGCTGATTCTAACCGGGATACCAACAGGTGAACGGTGCTACTTAGACTCTGTACTTATAGCAACCTTATTGCTTTGAAGTTAATGCTTCAATAGTTCATACTTAGACTATCGGTTATTGGATCACCATTCTAACAATTGATCAGGCTACCTATGCCCCTATTTCGGGCGCACCTATCAACCAATGTTTAATCGATATGTTTTCCTCGAGCATACTTCATTGTATCATTGATCTGACAAATGTTATCTCCTTGTCACATAATTGTGGAAATCCATCTTTTGGAAATCTCGGTGAATTGTCGTTGAGTTCATCAGCTACCTCCTCTTCCTCTCCTTGGTTTAATGGTGAACTCTTGTTTCGGAACTCACTTCCATAGTTCATTTCCCGAGAATCTTTGATGTCATCTCGTCAATTTGTGTCGCACCTTTTCTCCACGGGCATCCTGAGTTTGAGGCATCCTAACACCAATCAGATCTAAATCTCGGTCAGATATGATGGTTGGAACATATTTCCAAGAGTTATAACATTGGTCTTTATATGACCCTGTAAGGTGATGTCATGCCTAGCACACCTGGCCGGAGGCCCTATTGTTATAGATTCCTTTTCAGCAAGGTTATCCATTCTTCCATGAGGAAATTGTAAGACTTATTCTATAAGTTGTTTCCGATGGATCCTTTATATCCAAAGTCTGACCTTTGCTTGAAGACCATGCCAATGTTATCTCGAAGCATGTCTGTGGTACTCCGATTTTCAATAAGAGCATTTGAAGAACAATGCTAAATATTCTTTGTCCATTATCCAAACACCATTTTTTGGGTTATGTCATGAAATTCCTCTCCCCTTACCTAAATGGTTTTCTACTTTCTATCCTGTCATGGATATCATGCTCTGCTTGTCCTTGGGAAGGATATATCCCTGAAACATGTGTTTAAACACATTTTCCTTTCCATTGTTCTGTTTAATCTGATGATCACCTTTTCCTTTCCATTTTTTTGTTTAACCTTACTGGTGATCTATATGATCTAAGCAGTAATATTCTCCTGCTTAGGTAAGCACCTCGTTGAACCACTCTGTCAGTAAGACCCTGTTAATATTGTTGATAAAGTTTCGGTAACCACCGATGGACGAGAACTTTACCTATTGGTCCGCCTCGTTCCACGAGCAGGAAGATGGTTCTCTTCGTCCCTCACCCTTGGTACCAACGTTGCCGACATAATTGATAGGCTATCCTAGGACATGCCTTGTTATCATGACTGTGCAAAATATCACCGCCCTTTCTACCTTTAACCCACATGGTGGGCCCATAACCCACAGGTCCCAGGATCGAAACCTGACTCTCGTGTACACCCCCGTTTCCAAGGTTAATCCTCACGCTTGGCTTCGTGTGTAATTCGCGAGCCACCTTCCTAGTGATCTATTCTGGTATCAGACGCAATACTTATTGTCGTTGCTCTGTACCCCTTTCACACTCTGTTTCAGGCATCGAACGGTTGCCTGCATGCTCGAAACTTCGCATGATACCTCATTACTTTGCTCGCGAAATTTTCTTAAGTTTCAGTTCAAGAGTTACTTTCCGTCACCTTCCCCGATGTTAGCTACCAGGTAGTCAACCTTGCAGAGGTCTTCTTCCGGAATACCCCCCATTTATTCTTTCGTAAGTACGATGGGATTCCCGAATAAAGGATGACGACTTCATCATGATAACCTGAAGCAGAGAAATGAAGACATCAACGTAATGGATCAACCTCTTCGAGGAGAGCAACTAAGGCCGAGAAGATCCGTTGGAATGTCATAACCAAATCCCTTTCCCCTTACTCCCCCTCTAAAATCTCGGGACAAGATTTCTTGTAGTGGAGGAGAATTGTGACGCCCGGATAATTAAGCTATAGTAATTCCACGCTAATGATGCCACATCACCTCGGTTATTGTTGATAAACTCTCGTTAGTTCAAAACCGATTCAAATTCAAATTTGAATGAAAGGCAAACATCAAAAGATTTCAAACGTTAAAGCTAAAATGTCCGGGTTGTGCCAAATAATGCATAGGTAGTCATGGTGGAGAAACCACACTTTTATAAAATGTCTGAATACTCTAAATTGATTTAAACAATAGCAATAACAATTATTTAAACGCTTTGAAAATATCAAAAAAATGAAAACTATTTTATTTAAAGTTCCCAAGTTGTTTATGGCAGAGGTATAATTAGTGATACTAATTTAGGTACAACTTTTATGATTCGTAAAACTAAAATAAAACAAAACAGTCAAAATAAAAAGAAAAGTAAAACAAAATAAAAGAAAAGGAAATCCCCCCTGCTCCACTGGGCCTTGGCCCACCAGAACCACCAGCCGTCCCAGCCCCACCCCTCGGTCGTCTTCCTCCTACTGTACACGACCGAGGGCGTGCTCCCGCCCGACCACTTCGTCGGGGACGCCTCGGTGGGGGATAAGGACGCCCCGGCGTCTCGGGCTCTCTCCCTCCACTTGCGCCACTCCCACTCGCCCCTATCTCCCCACTCACCACTCGCTCGCCCCTCCCCCTCTCAGATTCACTCAGGCCTGAGACACCGCCGCCGCCACCTCGTCGATCCCGTGGCCGCCGACCTCCCCTCATCACGCCAAGGCGTCCAGGAGCTGCGCCACCTTTCCCTGCTTCGACTACAAGCATCGGCTCGGGCTAGGAGGCCGCTAACACTGGCCATCGACGTCATCTTCGCTCACGGCCGCCGCATCTCGCTGTCAAATTCGTCGCATCCCGGCCACCCCCGTCCTCCCAACCTCGTCCACGAGCATCGGGGTGAGCACCTCCTCCGATTCCCGGCCTTTACTCCATCGATTCGTTGCCGTGTCGTCATCCCCACGAGCTCAAGCGCCATGGCCGAAACCTCTCGTCCGCGTGCGCGCCCACGTGTTCCTGGCCGTGCCCTCGCCAGCCACCCACGCCCGTGCCCTTGGGCCTCGCATGCGCCTGCGCTCCTCCTCCCTTGCTACCACAGCTGTTGTTGCCCTGCGTCGCCGCAGTTGTGCGCTACTCTACCTGCTGCTGGTTGCGGCGCTGCCACTGCCGTTGCTGCTGCCCCGCTACGCTAGCCAGCGTGCGCGCGTGCAGTGCCCCCGCTCGCCTTTTCCTGATGTTGCCTTGCCGTTCCTGCTGCTGTTGACTGATGTCGCTGCTGCTCTTTCCTGCTGCTTCCTCTTCCTGATACTGCGCCGCTTCGGCTGCCTGTAGTTGCTACCACCGCTAGTGTTGCTTTGCTGCTCTTACTGCTGCTTGCAATCGCTGGCTGCTGCTAGTGGTGGCTGTGGCCATGTGTGCGTAGGTGTTGTGTGTGGCCGGCTTAATTAGTTTAGGCTAGTTTAGACTACTTAGGTAATCTTTGTTAGGTTAGTTGCTAGCCTATGGCAGGTGGACCCCATTTAGTTAAAGTTAGATTTTAATTATTTTGTTTACATATAGCCTATGACATGTGGGTCACACCTCTCCTTTTGACTAGTCAAATTGACTTGGTCAATTCGAATTAAAGGCAATTTAGAAAATCTAGAATATTGATAAAAATTTGAAAAATCATATAAAATAATCTGTGACTCGGATGGAAATACTTCGTACATGAAAGTTGCTCAAAACGACGAGATGAATCCGAATACGTGGTCCGTTCGTTCACCACCCATCCCTAGCATAGCAAACACGCAACTTTCCCCCTCCGATTCATCTGTCCGAAAATGCGAAACACCGGGAATACTTTCCCGGATGTTTCCCCCCTTCGCCGATATCACCTCCTACCACGTTAGGGCACACCTAGCACTGCTCATTGTCATGTCATGCATCGTCATGCTTATGTTTGCATTATATTTATTGTTTCTTCCCCCTCTTCTCTCGCTAGACACCGAGGCCGACGCCGCTGCTACCCAGTACGACTATGGTGTTGACGACCCCCTCCTTCTCGGCTGAGCTTCCAGGCAAGCCCCCCCCCCTTGATCACCAGATAGCACCTATTCCTTCTCTCTACTGCTTGCATTAGAGTAGTGTAGCATGTTACTGCTTTCGGTTAATCCTATTCTGCTGCATAGCCTGTCATTGTTTCTATAGTTGTTACCCTTACCTGCAATCCTAAATGCTTAGTATAGGATGCTAGTATTCCATCATTGGCCCTACACTCTTGTCCGTCTGCCATGCTATACTACTGGGCCGTGATCACTTCGGGAGGTGATCACGGGCATATGCTATATACTTTATACTGTTACATTACTTATGATACTGTTCGGAGATGGGGGCTGAAGGGGCAGGTGGCTCCATCCCGGTAGAGGTGGGCCTGGGTTCCCAACGGCCCCCGACTGTTACTTTGTGGCGGAGCGACAGGGCAGGTTGAGACCACCTAGGAGAGAGGTGGGCCTGGCCCTGGTCGGAGTTCGCGATTACTTTAAAATAACACGCTTAACGAGATCTTTGTATTTGATCTGAGTCTGGCCACTGGCCTATACGCACTAACCAACTACGCGGGAACAGTTATGGGCACTCGACGTCGTGGTATCAGCCAAAGCCTTCGTGACGTCAGCGACTGAGCGGCGCGCGCCGGATTGGAACGTAAGCCTGCTCTTGTATTAAGGGGGCTAGTTCTGCTTCCGGCCGCCCTCGCAATGTGCAGGTGTGCAATGGGCGATGGGCCCAGACCCCTGCGCCATAGGATTTAGACCGGCGTGCTTTCCTCTCTGTTGTGCCTAGGTAGGGCTGCGACGTGTTGATCTTCCGAGGCCGGGCATGACCCAGGAAAGTGTGTTCGGCCAAATGGGATCGACGTGTTGGGTTATGTGGTGCACCCCTGCAGGGAAGTTTATCTATTCGAATAGCCGTGATCTTCGGTAATAGGACGACCCGGAGTTGTACCTTGACCTTATGACAACTAGAACTGGATACTTAATAAAGCACACCCTTCCAAGTGCCAGATATAACCCGGTGATCCTCTCACACAGGGCGACGAGGGGAGGATCGCCGGGTAGGATTATGCTATGTGATGATACTTGGTGAACTTACCATCTACTCTCTTCTACATGCTGCAAGATGGAGGCTGCCAGAAGCGTAGTCTTCGACAGGACTAGCTATCCCCCTCTTATTCTGGCATTATGCAGTTCAGTCCACCGATATTGCCCCTTTACACAAATACCCATGCATATGTAGTGTAGATCCTTGCTTGCGAGTACTTTGGATGAGTACTCACAGTTGCTTTTCTCCCTCTTTTCCCCCTTTCCATTCTACCTGGTTGTCGCAACCAGATGCTGGAGCCCAGGAGCCAGACGCCACCATCAACGACGACTCCTACTACACCGGAGGTGCCTACTACTACGTGCAGGCCACTGACGACGGCCAGGAGTAGTTTAGGAGGATCCCAGGTAGGAGGCCTGCGCCTCTTTCGATCTCTATCCCAGTTTGTGCTAGCCTTCTTAAGGCAAACTTGTTTAACTTATGTCTGTACTCAGATATTGTTGCTTCCGCTGACTCGTCTATGATCGAGCACTTGTATTCGAGCCCTCGAGGCCCCTGGCTTTTATTATGATGCTTGTATGACTTATTTTATTTTTAGAGTTGTGTTGTGGTATCTTCCCATGAGTCCCTGATCTTGATCGTACACGTTTGTGTGTATGATTAGTGTACGATTGAATTGGGGGCGTCACAATGCGCATGGGGGGGGCGTTGGACCCGAAGACATGCCTGGTTTCGAAGAAGGTAAGTCTAAAAGGAGCCGAAGAGAAGTTACTTCAAGCAATAGAAGATGCTCAAACGGGGGTGTTCACGCCCAACAGAGAGAACGACGAGCTTATGCGCGCCCTGGGAAATCCTGAACACCTGGGAAGAACACGAGGCAAGGGCGTTATTCCCTGGTATGAGGGCTTTTCGGACTGGAACGACGACTACAGGAGCCGTGCAAGAAGGAAGATGGAGGAGGAGAAGAAGAGGAAGCTGGAGGAGGAGCAGAGGAAGCAGGAAGCAGAACGCCTGAAAGGCCTAGAATCAGCGCACGCGGACTTGGCACTCAAATTCCAGTGGCAGTAGCAGCAGATCGACTCAATTAGCCAGGAAAGGGGGTCTCAGCAGCGGCAGCAGCTAGCGGATGATCCAGCATTGGATAGCACCATCCCATCCATGCCGAGAAGCAACGCTGGTTCCGCCCCGGGCGACGCACTGCTGGATAGATACCCCGAGAACACTAACTGTGAGCTAGACTTCAAAATGAAGAACATATCCATGAAGGTGGCTGATGCCGTTGCTTTTACAAATCCCCCCGAAGCAACCTTCCATTGCAACCCGATCCCAGCGGGCTATGCTCGTGTCTTTGTTGATGAGGTGGTGGACCAATATTCGGGGCTAGAGCTTGACATTCCTGGAGGTGACGAGGAGCACACACTGGGAGAGGCCAACATCGTATCATCCTATGGAGAAAGGATTGCATCATCTTTCGAAGGCCACCGACACCGCATCAGCCGACTCCTCCTAGAAGTCCGCCACCAAGTCAGCAGACTCCCGCTCCTCCAAGTCCACCAACGCGTCAGGCCACTCCTCCTCCTCCAAGTCCGGCAAAGCGTCAGGCCACTCCTCCTGCTTCATGTCCGGCACAACGTCAGCAGACTCCTCCTCGAAGTCCACCACCGCGTCAGCAGACTCCCACTCCTCCAAGTCCACCAATGCGTCAGGCCACTCCTCCTCCTCCAAGTACGGCACAGCGTCAGGCCAGTCCTCCTGCTCCAACTAAGCCACGTCAGTCGTCTCCGCCGCCTCAGCAATCGCAGAAGAGAGCCGCCGCAGCTATGGTGCGTAGTGGTACGAGTCGAGGTAGTACAGGAGGTACAGGCGGAGGCAAGCGATATAAATATGGTCCAAGCCTCGCTCCTCTTCCTCAGAGGCCTTACGACATGACCAAGGAGCAAAACGCAACCATAGTGCAGGCCCAAGTGGACGCCCACTTTGGACCGAAACTGGCACCGCCGCCAAGGGAGAAAGTGCCCGAGGAAAAGATTGACCACTTCATTCGTATGGCTAGACCACCAGCTCCCAAGCCTGTTGACTCAGACTATGAGCGCCAAATCAGGAAGGCACATCGAGCACGACTACAGAAGGAAGCGAGCTCGAGGCAACAAGCAGCTGGCAAAAAATGCGGGAAAACTGTTTCCCAGCTGGGAGAACAGGCGGCGCAATCGATTCCCCCACTTGTGCCAACAACACATGAGAGTACCAGCGCCCTATATTATTGTGGGCAAACCGTTCCCCAGCTGGGCAATCTGGTAAAAACCGAGGAGCATGTAAGCCAGGCTAAAATGCTCGGTATCAGGGTTGGACAACTCCTCGAGATCGAGCCCATGTCTTCGCTTAGAGGAGGAAATAAAACGGAAATATGTCCGCGGCCAACCTTTGGTCGAGCCCGAGGAGGTCAAGAACCTCCCAACGAGAATGTATGAATTGCATAATTGGTACATGAACATTACCAATAGTTCCAATCGAGAGTCCCTCATGGTGAAAGTCAAGGAAGAGCATTACTTCCATAAGCTAGCTCTGTCCGTTGAGTATTCAGAACTATTTCAGTTATTCAATCAAGATGCACTCGACAAATCTCTCGGCAGTTGCTATTGTCTGTAAGTGATTTCTTTCTGTAATTTAAGTCTCAAGCTAGCTTTAGTGCTCATTGATCGATCATTACCTGTAATTATCCTCACAATATTCTTTTCTGTGGTATTATGCAGGATGAAGATGTATGAAATGAAAAAAGCTGGACGCTATGGCATTGGCATTGGGTTCATTGACCCAAATACCGTTAATGCATACACATGGAAATTGGAATGGTATAAACAAGATGTAGAGAATAAAATGCTAGAGTTCTTGAAGCGCCTCAATACCAATGAAGATATACTACTTCCTTACAACTTCCTGTGAGTCACACTATCTTGTACTACAAAATTCTGTTTTTGTTACTAGCTAGCTAGATGTTAATAATTAAGTCTATAGGGTTTAGGGTAGTTGATTAGTGTTATGCACATGCCTGCTTAATTAAGACATGCAAACGTGTGCACATGTAGTTACCATGGATCTTGTTAGACATTACAGTTGAAGAAGGAAAAGTTGAAGTACTGGACTCACTACTTAAAAAAGAAAGTGACTACACCATCTTGAAGGGGATAGTCGGCAGGTAATTTCAATCATTATTAACTATATCTCGGCCTATTTAGTTTGTCATTTCGTGATATCAACTATTTAATAACCCCTTTATTAATTTTCTTTGCCGGCAGGCAGGGCTTGGGAAAAGTTCATCAAGGTGACTCCAGGCAAATGGCGAGAAAAGCTATTTTGGTATCGACCCAAGGTATGTAATTAAGTAGTACTAGCTAGCTAACATCTCTTTAATTCTTGTTTCAATACCATTAATATTATCATGCTTGATTAATTATTATCTGATTAAATTCCATTCTCGTAAAGGCATTGAAGCAGGCGCCGGGGACTGATCTGTGTGCATACTATGTTTGCGAGAACATTCGCATGATGGCGTCCGAAAGGAGCAAATCTCAAAGACAGGAATGGGTACGTTTGCCAGAATACTATTCACAATTTTTACACCATTATCGATATCTAGTCACACAACTAATACACATGCATATTGATCTCCTTCTTAACAGTTCAAAGAGGTGCTGGAGTAGCTCCGACCAACGAAGCGCATACTAGCACTTCAAGAGGAAATAGCGGGATTTTTGCTCGACCAGGTCATAGATCCCAAAGGAGAATGCTATTACCCGCTACCGCCCCCATGAACCACTCCCAATTGTCATCGTGCTCCGAAGGCACCAAGGCAACATATAGGAGAAATTGTATATATATATATACATGTGTATGTGTGAATAATGGTGGTTGTCGATGATATATATATATATACATATATATATATATATATACGTCTATTCTGATAATATTATCAGAATAGTTATTCTGATAATATTATCAGAATAGTTATTCTGATAACACTTCCGCACTGCTGCTCAACGCGAGGGCACTGCACTTTTTTTAGCAAGAGCACTGCATTACAGAGACTAGTGAACTTCGTGTCGGAAAAAACTGTGCGTAGTGTTTTTTCGGTACTGTTTTCGCTCTAATTTTTTAACCGTTTATCGGAATGAGGCGTGTAATATACTGTTGGAAAGCTACAGATTAGGCGCAACTTCGCCTTGTTGAAAACTTTTCGAGATTCCCCGCAGTTTAAGAGCAGTTTCAAAAATGGTGCGGCCCACATTGAGTGGCAGTGAGCGTTTTTTCGCTTTTTTTTTTCTAAACCGCTTGTCGGAATGAGGCAAATGATACATCGTTGGTTAGATATCGTCGAGGCGCGTCTTTTTCATAACTATTATTTTCTCTAATTCGTTATGGTTTAAGAGCAGTTTCAAATTTACTAAATCGCGGAATTCTGTTTTTCAAATTTTCGGTACTGTTTTCGCTCCAGTTTTTAACCGTTTGTCCAAACAAGGCGTGTAATATACCGTTGAAAAGCTATGGACGAGGCGCAACTTTCATATGTTAAAATGTTTTTGAGATTCCTTATGGTTTTAAGTTAATTTTGAAAATCATGCGGCGGACGACGAGTGGCAGCGGCTGTTTTTCGCGAAATTTTTACAAACCGCTGATCGGAATGATTCGAACGATACACCGTTGGAAGGATATCGACGAGGCGCAACTTTTTCATGTAGAACACTCTCTCTAATTTCTTACGGTTTAAGAGAAATTTTGAATTTACCAAAATGCGGATACTCTGTTTTTCGCGACACCCAAATCGACATGGGTACTACATCCGACTGAAAACCGCACTGCATCGGACGAAAAACTGCACTGCATCAGACGGGTAAGAGAACTGCATGTTTTTTTATTGAAACGTAATTTTTTCAAGGACAAGAAAGTAGAGGGCACTTCACATCGGGTGTAAATAAACCACAACACTATCAAGAAGTGAACCACATTACTTATTTCCGCTTCCGTAACATTTTTTTGCACTTACGGGATGAACAACATCATACGGCCGACCACACTGCTTCAGAATGAGAACCGCACTGCATTGGACGGGCAAGCGAGCTGCATAATTTATTTTGTCGGACGTAATTTCTGTCATACCAGTTTTTGTTGTTTTTTTTTACTTTTTTGTATGAACGAGAGTGGACCGCAGAGACTAGGGCAAGTGAACTACATCATATATCAAAGTGAACCGCATTACCATATTGTTGTTTCGCTAAATTTTTTCACACTTTCATGTTCGGCACAAGTGAACAACATCACTCTTGAAAGTGAACCACATCCGAAAACCGAACGCACTGCATGTGTTGATTTTAGTCGAGTGAGTTTGGAATTTTTTTCTTACAACGTCTTTGTAAATCTGGAAAATCAACAATAAATAACTGCAACATTACGCCCAGCCGCACCGCACCGATGACTCACCCGTACTGCAGTGCGCCCGCGATGACGAGCTGCACCTGCACCAGCACTGAACCGCAAACACGCGCGCCTTCGAGCTGCACGTCCACAGTCGCAGAACTGCACGTCCACACCAAGTAAAATGCAGAAAAATGCATGCCGCACACATCTGTACTGCAGCGTCGCACGACCGGAATCCAACTAGATGTGCATTGTCCTCCCACGTGCTCGCCTACTGCACCGACGACCCAACCGAGCTACAATGAGAGACACCCCGCACAGCTGCAAGTCAACTGCACTGCTGGGACAAACATGAATGAGTCCAGCGAACCGCCTTGTGTTAAGCTGATTTGTTCGGCTACCGATGCCGCACTACTTTGCCCGCATGCGCCCTGTTTTGCTGCACTGCACGACTACGGGTATCGAACTACATGAAGCACTCTCACCCTACAGAGAGATCCATGGACAAAACTACGTAGGGATGAGGCACCGGTGAGCATCACGACCACTGAAGCCGCAACGGATGCGCAAGAGAACTGCAGAACGCGAGCCTTCGTCGGTGAGACCCTGTGAGCAGCATGACGCGCCAGTGCTCTGAATCGCGAGCACATCAAATGGAAACTGCACGCCAGCGACGCCCGATCCCATCTGCACAAAACCAATTTCTTTGTAAAAAAACAAAATAAAAAGGAACTGCAGCGCACGCCTAATGGACTGCAAGCGTGAGGTGGAGAAAGGGGGCAGGGGGTGGGAGGGGAGTAGGAGTGAGATTTTTGTCTTACCGGCGATGGGATCTGGCCGGAGATGCGAGGTGCAGCACCTCCTCGTCCTTCCAGTGCGCCGATGCCGCTCGCCGTCCTCCGTGCCTCCCACGTGCCCCCACCCGTGTGTGGTGGAGCACCCTCATCCTCCTCTCTGGCCTGCCATGGGGATGGTGGCCCGCGGCAGAGAACCCAGTGGGCAGACGAGGTAGGGGGCAGGAGCCCCTGGGGGCAAAGGTGCGGCGGCCGGGGCGCCTGCATCTGGCGGCAGCTGGAGGTCCGCTGGATTCCTCGTTGAACCGATCGTTTCAACGAGGAATTCTATTTATATATTACATGATCGGTTCAACGAAAAAATAAATGGAAAACATAAAATTAAAGAAAAAATAAATTCAAAACCCCCCAAATATTGTAGTACCTGTTGGTGTTACCAACCGGTACTAAAGGTCTCCCCGCCCCCGGCGCTGGCTCGTGCCACGTGGGGGCACTTTAGTGGCGGTTCATGCCGAACCGATACTAAAGGGGGGGACCTTTAGTCCCCACTCTTTAGTGCCGGTTGCAGAGCCGGCACTAAAGGCCCTTACGAACCGGTGATACATCCCGGTTCTGCACTAGTGGATGATGGTGGTGATGAAGCGATCCTATCCTTAAGGATCAAGAGATTCTCAACTGACGGATGACACTCCGGAGATGGATGATGTGCTCTTGATGCAGAATATTTTCGTGAGTAAGATACTTATTCTGTATGTGAACTATTTCAATGACGCGAAAAGCTTCAATCTCAGCAGGAGTAAGATGAGTAAGATAGGGCTTGAGGATATCCTCTTCCTCCTCCTCGGCCAGCAGCTCCTGTGCTACCACCGGGATGGATCTAAGGTAGCTTTCTTGCCCTTATCTCCTTGATAGCGTCCATAGGGTCCTCCCACTTCGTCTCGATCTTCATCATCCAAGCATCTTCTTCCATGTTGTTGGCGGAGCAAGAAGACATAATGCCTGGCTTGATAAATCTGACCGAAAACAGCAAGTAAAGGGAACAGAGGATTTCTTCGCGACACGGTGACTAACATGTTCGGGAAGTATATATAGATTTTTTTTATCTTGGAGGACATGAATACGGAAGAAAAAACGGAGTACGGAAGGTGCCCCAGGTGGGCGCGACCACCTATGGGACCGGGTGGCCCCTTGCTGGTTCGGCAGGCGCCGCGTTGCACAAAGAGAAGAGCAGCGCATGGCAGCATTGCAGAAAGCACACGAGCAATTTACCCAGGTTCGGGCCGCCGCGAGGCGTAATACCCTACTCCTGCTTTGGTGGATTGATGATGGAATGAATGTGGTGGTGCGTCGTACACTTTCCCGGCAAGGGCTGCCTCAGGGCAGCAGTGACTACGCGCGTGTAGTGGCTTGGGCTTGTCAACTTTCCAACCCTCTAACCCCCTCCTACGAGTGCCATGGGCCTCCTTTTATAGATTAAGGGGTCACCATAGTGGCAAAGTGGTAATTATCCACTGATATGATAGCAAACAGTGCTATCATACCTAACTCTATGGGCTGACAGGGTGCATTAAATGCATCGCTTAATGTCACATCAATGGCTGTCCGGCAAGGCCTGCCGGGCTATCTCACCAGCTCCGCATCTGTTCTCTTGACACGTCGCAGGACGAGTGTCATCTGTGGGTTTCTTCTGTAGGAGATGGCCGCCATGTGGCGAATGGCTGCCACTTAACCATCTTGCGGCTTGGCACCACACTGATTGGCAACGTGGGTCGTGCTTGAGCGGTTGGCGGGGTGATTCAGCCCCCGTGAGCCCCAGCAGGCTCTGCCAGGGAGTCTTGGTTGCTTGCTTCGGGTGGTGGCCTCGCCCCTTGCCGGGCTCGCCTGCCCAGGAAGGGAGGCCCTCCTCTTGCCGATATCCTGTTCCTTTCGCTTGATCTCGATCTCTCGGTGCTGCATGTTGGTTCTTCAAGCCTCTTGGTTCTTCAATCTCTTGTTTGTCCTTGGTGCTTCAATCTTGATCTTGTGCCTGTGCATATTTGGGCAACAGACCCAGGGTTTGTTGCACTGACAAAAGCCCCCGGGCCTGCCCCGAACATGCTGCTGAGCGTCGTCGAGGTAGGGCCTAACAAGTGCACATCCAGAATTGTTGAAGGGGTTGGCCCCTTGGGGTTTTTCGTTGCTGCTTCATTAGTCTTGATTCCGGGGCGGTTTCCAGTTTCCCCGCGCGTGGTGCGTAGTGTCGTGGAAGAACTTGGAACGTGGCCCGCGGATTCTCCTCGCCCCACGACCACAGGGAAAAAACTGCCATCCTACTAGCCCCCCCGTCCCGCATGCACCTCGCCACATGCTCCGCATTCATTGGGCATGGTCGGTGGTGGATGCGGAGGGCATGAGGAAGAGCGTTTTAGCTGAAACCCGAGCGTCGATGGTTGGGCCAAAGGGGCGGCCTCGGCCCCTAGAGCCATAGTGGGTGCAGAGAGGTCGCATTGGAGGAGAGGTGCGGCCGTCTCCCATAGGAGGGGTCAGCCCCTTGCCCCATTTCCCTATAAAAAGGGGCTGAGGCAGTGTTTTTCAGCACACACTCCTTCTTTTCTTCTGTGATCCTTCTTACCTAGCCATGGTGCGAGGGCGAGGGCGTGGTGGAGCTCTGGTAGCGGCGACGAAGGCTTCTTCTTGACAGCACGCCCCTCCTGCCCCGGACCCTGAGGTAGCGAGCCCGTCCGCGAGGAGGGAAGGAAGGGGGCGTGGTCGTGGTCGCCCCGGTGCTCGAGAAGGAGGACGGGGTGGTGCCCGGACGGCGCCTCCACCAGCGGTTCTACTCCCGATGGAAGGCCACGTCGGGGACCATCCTCGAGAGTTCATCATCATGCTGTACAAGCCATTCCGCAGTTGCCTTCGTCTCCCGACCTTCTTCACGCGGGAAATGGAGCTCGAGCAACCGCGCCCCTGGGGCTAGATATGAAGGGCTGCGGGGATGGGAGCACGAGGGTTGATGTCGACTTCCCCGCCCCTCATGTAATGTACCTCCGTCGCAGCTAGAAGACCTTCGCTCGTGCCCACAACTTTTCGGAGGGGAACATTCTCCGATTCAAATTAATGTAGAGCGACCTGCTCTCCGTCAAGATCTTCGGGCGCTCGGGAGGCCGTCTAGGGTGCTGCATGGAGAGCTCGACCGATGACAAAAGCTCCTCCTCGAGCGAAAGCGACGAGGAGGACAGTGACGACGACAGCGGGCGGAGGAGCGACGACTCTGACTCCGGCTGATCGTCGTCCACACCATCTTCATCAGGCGGCAGCACCATCATCTGCATCTCCTCCTGGCGGCACGATTTGCCGGGGTGTTGGATGCAGAGGTGGAGATGGTGCTACCGGGCTCCTCCAGCAGTCTTCCAGCTGGAGCCAGGCAGGCTTCCTCTCGGGCTGCAGCTCTTGCTAGCTCTGCCGAATCCTGCTGGCCCTGGTGACGGTAGTTGACGGGATAGCCTTCCGCCGTGCTCTCCGTCGAGGCGTTCCCTCGTGCTTCTGCTCCCCCGGGCTACCTCTCCTGGAGCCCGATGAGAGCGGACCGGGCCTTCGCCTTGGTGCCCCTTTTGCCCACCTTCCCTTCGACGCCTGCGCCTAGGAGAAGAGGGACAAGAAAGGGCATTACGGAGCACTTATCTTTTTTCAATCTTAAATCTATAGGCAACCGCCAAATTTTAATTCAAATAATGTAATCTCTCGAGTCCATCTTTGTGTTCTGTAATGCTTGTACTTGTATCAGCATATAAATGAAAAAGATGAACCTTGCTGGGAACTCGTGCACGTATGTGTCCGTGCACAGGTGGAGTGCCTCTTTAATAAAAATAAACGAGTTACCTCGGCAGGATATCCTGCCGGCACCCTCTTTTTATCTGTCGGAGATTTTTGTCTATCGGGGAACAGACAGAGGGGCCAGCCCCCCGCCAACTCTCTTTTACCAACTGCTACTGCGCCCATCTTGGCCGAAGCAACGTTCAAGTCATGGATGGGAGCACCTAAGTTTCAAAGAGAGAGGCGAGGTTTCCCGATGCAAAGTTATAGCTTTACAGAACACTAATGGACAGGAGGTAAACTTATCTATTTGGCTTGTCGGGGATTGCTGTGCCGTGGAATCTTCTCGTTCCTTGTCAGAGTCACGTTCACAGCAAAAACCTGCAACTCCATGTAGATGAGAATGAATGCAGGATGCAATCCTATCTATATGCATATGCAAATGTCATGAAATGTTTATGCAGTGATCTGGGTGTGGTTGTGCATGCATGCAATCTTAGTTGGCCCCCCTACAAAGCTTCTTTATTTTCTGTTGCACGGGGTCATTGCCCCGGCTTGTACATGGGGTTACATGCAACTTCGGCAAGGCCATGTACAATGGGTGGATGCCGGGCCGGGCCCGACAGCCTCTGCGCCTTACGGGTAGAACTTTCGGAGATGCTCAATATTTCATGAGTTGTGCAACCGAGTGCAATCTCCGGTCTCCAGATGGACTACGCCAGGTCTGGTGACTCGTACTACCCGGTAAGGGCCTTCCCACTTTGGTGATAACTTGTGTGTACCCTTGGCGGACTGAACGCGCCTAAGGACAAGGTCACCTTTCTCAAAACACCGGGCATGAACCCTGCAGCTATGATAGCAACGCAGGGCTTGCTGGTAGCGTGCAGCACGCGTAGCAGCCCAGAGATGGTTCTCCTCGAGTAACACAGCATCGTCACACCGGTGCTGATCCTATGCTACTTTATCGTAGGCAAGCACTCGAGGGGACCCGAAAATGAGTTCCGTGAGGATAACTGCTTCTACCCCGTAGACCAAGGAGAAGGGAATCTGCCCGGTAGCTCGGTTAGGTGTCGTTCTGAGAGACCAGATGTCGGATTTCAGGTTCCGGCAAACCCTTGAGGTTTGAACTCTAGGGTGCGCACGAAGATCTCTCCTCCCCCTAGCTCTCGCCCTCACCACGATCTTAAAGATCAGCACGTCGAACCCGAAGAACAAAGGACACAGGTTTTATACTGGTTCGGGCCACCGTTGTGGTGTGTCGGGGGAAATCGACACCTATGGGGTCACTAGGATCCCTTCTATGGTTGGCGGGCGCGAGGTTGTGCAAAGAGCGGGTCTGGCGGGAAGCATAAAGATCGTTTACCCAGGTTTGGGCCGTGAGGATGCGTAAAACCCTTCCTGCTTTGGTGTATGTATTGGAGTGTTCTTGAGTTCTTGAACTAGCTATCGTGCGTGTCTGGTCCCCAAAGTCCGAATCCTTCTCTTGGACGCCTCGGGCCTCCTTTTATAGACAAAAAGGGGTTGCCACAGTGGCACACAGGAGGTGGAAAGGTGCACGGTGTGCAAGCTTATCGCTTGTCATTACGGGACAAGATGCATTAAATGCGCTGCCTTAGGTGTCCCGTTACTTTACGGGGGATGGCAACGAGGCCCGTCCCGTCCGTCGCTGCTCCGTCTTGCTCCGACGCGTGTCCAGGCCAACGAGGCATGCAGCACCACGTAGGCTGGCAGGCTGCTGAGATGGCGTGGTGGTAGGGTCTTCACGAAGATCTGCATGCCACCACGCAGGTGCTTGCTGAGCTGGCCTGGAAGCTGCATGTCGCCACGCAGGTGCCTGCCCCGTAGGTGTCTTCAGCAAGGGCCTATCCGGGGCCCCGGCAAGGGTCTTGCCGGGGCATCGTGGTCGTCCCCGGCAAGGGTCTTGCTGGGGGTCTCGTGGATTTCCTCGGCTAGGACCCCGCCGAGGATCGTCGTCTTCTGGTCCTCATCTGATCTTGTGTATTTATGATCTTCACAAAGACCTGCATGCTACCATGGAGGTGCCTCCCGAGCCTTGGCTCCAATGTGGTTGTTGGTGGCATTAGAACCCTCGGGCTCAAGGGTGGCTCGCTCTGCTGGCATTGGGCAGGTTGCCCCGGCAAGGCTCTTGCCGGGACTGTGGAGGCTGCCCCGGCAAGGGTCTTGCCAGGGGAGTCCACCTCGCCCTCTCGCTCTTTTGTGTCTCTTAGTCTTGGCGTTGCCTTGCCTGTCTTGTGCTTCTTCTTCCCTTCTCTGCCCTGCTAAGTGTGGCCGTGGGCGCGGCTCTGACTGCCAGTGCACAAGAAAAGGGGTCAAAAGGAGTGCCCCTACTTTTGTACACCGACAGGAGCCCCCGGGCCTGGGCCACACGTAATCGCAACGCGTTGTTGTGCTAGGCCCAGAACGGTGCGCGGGCAGGCGGGGCGGATTTTTACCGCAGTAATTTTTTCGTCCGCTGCGCTTCTCCACGACCTACGTTGAACGCGCGACGTGGAGGGTCATGCGTGATGTGGGGGTCATGCGTGGGGCGGTTCCCGCATGCATGCGTCACGTCGCAGTAAAGAGGCGGCTCGCGCCTTTCCCATAGAAAGAGGAAAACGCAGAGGCGCGACTCATTTACTGAGTGGACTCGGGTCGCGGTCTTCAAGGCGCCCGCGCCCCACGATCATGGGGTGGAGAACGGACGCCTCACCTGTCCCCTCTATTTCTGCTTAATCGCCACATGTCCACCATGCTCCCAAGGTGGCAGGCGGTGGAGGCAGGAAACCGGGCCATCGCTGATTGGAGCAGCGGGTCGGTCTTGATTCCCTGCGCCCCCGATGGCTGGATTGGTTGAGTGGGGCGGCCGAGCCCTGACCCCGTTCCTTTATAAGAAGGGGGAGGGGGATGGCATCCCACATTCTATCATCATCCATCTCCTCCCACTCCGACTCCTTCCTTTCATCTGCCATGGCGAGAGGGGGCGCCGGCCCTTCGACGGTGGCGGCAAGGGTTTCTGCTCGACAGCGCGTCCCTCCTTCCCAAGATCTTGTGGCGCCGGAGCCGGCTACGAGAGGAAAGGGGAGGGGGCGAGGCCGAGGTCGCCGCGGCGCTCAGGGAAGACGGGGATGGGGCGGCGCACTGGCCTTGCCTTCGCCAGCGATGCCTCCCCCAATGGAGGGCCACGTCGGGGACCAGCCACATGAGTTCTTCATCAGGCTGCGCCGGCCACCGCGTCGTCGTCTTCGTCTCCCTACTCCATTCGCTCGAGAGATGGATCTCGACCCGCCACAGACCCGCATGTTGCATATGAGGGGCTGCGGAAACGGCGGTACGCGGGTTGACGTCGACTTCCCCGCTCCTCACGTCATGTAGCTTCGCCGCGGATGGAAGACTTTTGCTCGTGTCCACAGCCTGACAGCGAGGCTCATTCTCTACTTCAAGTTAATGGAGAACGGCCTGCTCTCCGTCAAGGTCTTCGGGGACCTTGGAACTCGCCTGAAGTGCTGCGTGGAGAGCTCCTCCGATGATGAAGACTCCTCCTCAAGCGGGAGTGACAAGGAGGACAGCGACAGCAATGACGACGGCGTCGAGCGGGGGGAAGCCGACCTCGACCTCGACTGACCGCGTCGTCCCTCCCTCGGCCACGCGCCCTGCCGAGGGCCTTCCTCGTCAAGCTCTCCATCGGCGCGTTCCCTGTCGCCTCCTTGGGCGGCTGGCTTAGGAGGGCTGGAGAAGACGAAGAAGGTGGGTTGCAGGCCGTCAAGTCGGAGTACGCGGGCACCGACGCCTTCATCGCATATTGTCGGCCCGCTGCCTCATCTTTCAGCTCCTGTCCCGGCGTCTTCTACTGCTCGTACCTTGCCTAGGCGTTCCTTTTGCCCTCCTGCTATCTTGTTTGGCCTTCTGAGCAGAGGGACAAGAAAGGGATTACGGGCATCTTATCTCTTTTTAGCTTGTAAGCCTATATGGGATGTTTTTAATGAAAAAGGGTGCTTGCCGGGTTCTTCGTGCGCGAGCGAGGCCCATGCCAAGGAATGAATCCTTGTTTTTTTAAAATAAACATTGTCGCCCGACAACAGGCCTTGCCGTCCCCCTACTTCATTCAACCATTCTCACGCTCTTCGCGGGGGCCGGGGCGAAGTAGAGTTAGGCCCTTCGTTTATTTCCGTGTCACTTCGACTACGACCCGATTCCGACCCAGGGACTTGGGTGCAGGAAAAAGGGGGAGCACGGTGGTCTAGGAGCAAAACGAGGTTTCATACGTCCCAACATCATACGGAAATGCACAATAGGGGATAAAAGACTTATCTGGATCTGCAGCCCCCGACAGCCTTGGCTTGCCGCGGTTGGATTCTTGTATCTGCAGCCCCCGGCAACCTTGGCTTGCCGAGGCCGGAGCGGCGGGTCATTCTCTTTCTTCCAAATAGCTCAGCAGAAACGTCCACGTACCCTGCGAACCAAAGAGGACGGAAAGGAACAGGGAGATGCACACTCGACCTCTATGATGGGGGTTAGTCGCCGCTAAGCACTATCAACCCTAACTGAGGGAGAGACTTAACCTAGCATGCATGCTAAAACTTAGGGCGCCAGCGCTTCGTTTATTTATGCTCAGTGTCTGCGCCTGGCTTTGTACAGAGGGTTACATGCCTTGCCGGCAAGGCTTGTACAAAAGGTGGTTTGCCAGGGGGCCCGACAACCACGCCTTATGGGTAAAACTTGCGAAGATGTTCAATGTTCCAAGAGTTGCTCACTGGAATAGCATCTTTGGTCTCCAGGCGGACTGCACCGGGCCTGGTGTCTCGTATTACCCGATAAGGGCCTTCCCACTTCGGCGTCAATTTGTTGGAATTCTTGGCCGATTGAACACGCCGAAGAACAAGGTCGCCTTCCTCAAAGCTTCGGGCATGAAACTTGCGGCTATGGTAGCGACGCAAGGCTTGCTGGTAGCGTGCTGCTCTCATAGCCGCCCGAAGACGATCTTCCTCAAGGAGCGTTGCGTCATCTTGCCGCAATTGCTCTTGCTCAAGCTCGTCATAAGCGAGCACTCGAGGTGACCCGTATGTGAGTTCCATGGGGAGAACTGCTTCTGCCCCGTATACCAGGGCAAAGGGTGTCTGGCCGGTGGCTCGATTTGGTGTCATTTTGATTGACCAATGAATCACCGGCAACTCATCAATCCAGCGCCTTCCGCTCTTGTGCAGCCTGCCAAAAGTCTTTGTCCTCAGGCCTTGCAGTACTTCAGCATTTGCCCTGTCCACCTGGCCGTTGCTCCGTGGGTGTGCCACAGACGCGAAACAGACCTTGCTGCCGAGGTCTTGGATATATTGCATGAAGGTGTGGCTTGTGAACTGCATGCCGTTGTCGGTCATGATTCTGTTTGGCACACCAAAACGGCAGACTAGCCCCTTGAAGAACTTGACGGCTGAATGCGCTGTCACCTTCCTCACTGCTTCCACCTCCGGCCACTTTGTGAACTTGTCGATTCCACGTACAAGTACTCAAAGCCCCCGATGGCACAGCGGAAAGGGCCCAGTATGTCGAGCCCCCAGACCAAAAATGGCCAGGAGAGAGGAATTGTTTGAAGGGCTTG
This sequence comes from Triticum aestivum, assembly GCF_018294505.1. NCBI lineage: Eukaryota > Viridiplantae > Streptophyta > Magnoliopsida > Poales > Poaceae > Triticum > Triticum aestivum. The sequence continues at coordinate 147,976,418 of NC_057805.1, forward strand.
AGCTGGTTGATGAAGCTTCTTTGAATGGAACTGACATGCTTCACACTTGGTTACTAGTGCCGTTGCATCCTGGAGGGCAGTGGGCCAGAAGAAACCTTGCTGGAATGCCTTGCCGGCAAGGGCCCTCGATCCTATGTGGGAACCACATATGCCTCTTTGTATCTCTGCCAACAGCTCCAGTCCTTCCTCCCGGGGAATGCACTTCAATTTCACACCGTTCGGTCTTTTTTGTACAGGACGTCGTCGACGAACTGATACATGGCAGACCGACGGGCTACTTTCTCCGCTTCTTCCTGCTCCTCAGGGAGTTCCCCTGTTTGGAGGAATCGGACGGTATGCTGTGCCCACGCCGAAGCCTGGGGCTCGACGGCAAGGACCAAAGGCATTTCCTCTTCCATGGGAGTGGCTGCCTGTACGGCTAGGGTCTGACGCCCTGCCGAAGTCTGTCGCCCCATGGCAGGGTCGGCATCCACGGAAACACCCTTGGCAGCGGCTCTTGGGAGCTAGGTGGGAAGGTACTTGCCGGGGCCTGGTTTCCTGCGCTTGTTCTGCTCTGTCGATGGTTCAACGGGTGGTTGTGTCAACTGAAGCACAAAAGTACCTGGCTCCACAGGTAGTTTGAGCGCAGCATGCTTCGACAGGTAATCGGCGGCGTCGTTCTCCACTCGGGGAACATGCTCCGCCTGTATAGTCTCAAAACGCTCCTCCAGCTTCCTCACCTCATTCACGTAAGCCTCCATCAACGGGCTTTGATAATCTTTGTTGACTTGCTTGACGACGAGCTGTGAATCACCTCTGAAAATAAGCTTCTTGATCCCGAGGTCTGCGGCGATCCTGAGACCGGCAAGCAACCCCTCGTACTCAGCAGTGTTGTTTGTTGACATCTCCCTGGGAAAGTGCATCTGGACTACATACTTGAGGTGCTCTCCAGTGGGTGCAATGAGTAGCACTCCGGCACCGGCGCCTTCTAGCGAGAAAGCCCCGTCAAAGTACATAATCTAGTTGCGACTTGTTTCCTTGCCGGGGAGAGTGGTCTACTGGATCTCTTCATCGGGCGTTGAGGTCCATTCCACAATGAACTCTGCCAAGATTCTGCTCTGGATTGTCGAAGTACTTTCAAACTTCAAACCAAAGCTCGACAGTTCCAAGGCCCACTCCACGATCCTCCCGGTCACGTCTAGGTTATGCAGTATCCGTTGCAACAGGAGGCGGGTGACGACGATGATTTCGTGGGCTTGGAAGTAATGACGCAGCTTCCACGAGGCCATAAGGAGGCCGAAGAGCAATTTCTGCACACCAGAGTACCTTGACCTAGCCCCCTGCAAGAGGGAGCTGACAAAGTAAACCGGGTGCTGCATCATCATCTTCTTCTGCACCATTTCATTTGGTTGCACGGGCCCCGTCCCGATGGCGTCAAACTCTGTCGGGGGCCTTGCCTTGCCGGCACCAGGCCCTGCCGGGGGGAGGTCTGGCGCGCCATCCCTAGTCCTGCCGTTGCCACTTCCTCTTCATCGACCTCCCTCTGTACCACTAGCGCGGCGCTAACCACTTGATTTGTTGCCGCAAGATACAGCAGCAACGGCTCTTGTGGTTTAGGTGCAACCAGTATTGGTGTAGAGGAGAGGTATTTCTTCAAATCCTGTAGTGCTGCTTCGGCCTCTGGGGTCCACTCCATTGGGCCCGCCTTTTTCAAGATTTTGAAAAAGAGAAGGGCACGCTCAGCAGACTTGGAGATGAATCTGCTCATGGCGGTAACGCAGCCAGTGAGCCGACACACATCCTTGAACCGCTTGGGTGCCTCAATCTACTCGATGGCCTTGATCTTATCTGGATTCTCCCCAATCCCGCGCTGTGACACAAAGAACCTGAGAATTTTGTCAGACGGAACACCGAAGACACACTTCTCAGGGTTCAACTTGAGGTTGATCTTGCGCAGATTTGCAAACGTCTCCTCTAAATCTTGTACAAGTGTCGCCCTGTCCTTGGTTTTGACCACTATGTCATCCATATAAGCTTCCATATTTCTATGTCGCTGGGGCTCAAAACCAATTTGGAATGCTCTTGCAAACGTCGAGCAAGCACTCTTCAACCCGAAAGGCATTCGCAAAAAGCAATATGTACCACATGGGGTGATGAATGCTGTCTTCTCTTCATCTTCTCTCGTCATGAAGATCTGGTGGTATCCTGAGTAGGCGTCGAGGAACGATAGCAAGTCACACTCGGCCGTGGAGTCAACAATCTGGTCAATGCGCGACAACGGGAAAGGGTCCTTTGGACAGGCCTTATTGATATCTGTGTCATCAATACACAGCCTCCACTTCCCATTTGCTTTGCGCACCACCACCAGATTGGCCAACCACGTCGGATGGAGTACCCCTCTCACCAAGCCCGCCGCTTCTAACTTCCTGATCTCCTCTATGATGAACTTCTGCCGTTCCAAAGCTTGCTTCCTGACCTTCTTCTTGACGAGTCGCACATGAGGACATATAGCAAGATGGTTCTCAATCACCTCCCTGGGAACACCGGGGATGTCGGATGCTTGCCATGCAAACACGTCGACATTCGCCCGCAGGAAGGTGACGAGCGCGCCTTCCTATTTGCTGTCAAGGATGGAGCTTATGGTGAAAGCCACTCCCGTGCCATCCTCCTTGATGGACACCTTCTTGGTCTCTGGCGGTGCAGCTCTAGATTTCTTGCTCTTGCCGGTGGATCTCTCTGGCACGTCCTCGACGGGAGCACAACACTCCAAAGAGGTGCGCTTGCCGGAGTGGGTGCGAGTGGTCTTGCCAGTCTTCCTCCCTCCCAGGGCTTCAGCGGCAGGAGCAAGTGCCTTGGCGGCAGTCGCTGCAACTGCTTCCAGGTAGAGTTGGTCGGCGCAGATCAGCGCGTCCATCTTGTTGGAGGGGACAGTGAAGACGGTCATCGGCCCAGGCATCTTCAGCGTGTTGTAGGCGTAATGTGAGGCCGCCATGAACTTAGCTAGTGCCGGGCGGCCGAGGATCCCATTGTAGGGCAAGGGGATCTCGGCTACATCGAATACAATCCTCTTCGTCCTATAGTTCAACTTGCCTCCGAATGTCACAGGCAGCGTGACCTTACCCTTCGGCTGACTCCTTCCCGGGTTGACCCCTTGAAACGTGCCCGTTTCCTCAAGGTCTCCATCAGGAATCTGCAGCCTTTTGATCACGACGGGCGAGATCAAGTTCAGACGGCCCTGCCGTCAACTAGCATCTTTGTCACCTTGAGGTTGCGTATCGTTGGTGAAACCAACAACGACAAACACCCGACCGAAGTTGTGCGATCAGGGTGGTCCTCGGTGTCAAAGATGATAGCCGTGCTGGACCACTTCAGTGGCTTCTGAGCGTCGAATGATGGCTCCGCCGCTGTGATCTCACGTGCCCACTGCTTGAGCTAGCGGTGAGACGTATGCAGCGAGCTGCCACCATCGACGCACATGGCCTCCATAGCTTTCTGGAACTCATGCTCGCTGGACTCGTCGTCCTGGTCATGATCATCGTCTTCCTGCTTCTTGTCGCCGCCCCGAGCGGGCCTCTCTTGCTGGTTATCCTTGCCGCGGCGGCCTCCTTGGCCGCCACGCTTCTTGCCGGATCCTTCGGCACCATCCTGACCCTTCTCCTTGTCCTGCCTCTCATACTCGGCTTTTTGCTTTTCAGCAAGCAGCTCGACTTGTCGGCAGTTCTGGAGGTCGTGGCCCTTGGTGCGGTGGATCTTGCAATACTGCTTGTCGGAGCCCCCTGGCTTGTCGGCAGCCGCCAAGGCCCGGCAAGCGGCGCACCCGGCAATCTCTTTGCCTGGGTCGTCTGCCTTGGCCTTCTTGGTGGCCCCGGTGTCATCGGATCCCTCGACGGCAAGCACGGCCTTGCCCTTACGCTTCCTGTTGCGGCGCCGACCCTTTTTCGTTGGGATGGCAGTGTCTTCGTCCGTAGAGTCGGTTTCCGCGCCGACGTCCTCGCCGAGGTACTTCCTTCCCTCTTCAGCTCGGGCGCATCTATCGGCCAGAACATAAAGTTCGGCCACATCTTTAACCTTGTTCATCGCCAGCTCTTCACGCATCTTGCGGTTGCGCACATTCTGATGGAATGCGCTGATCACGGCGGCGGGATGGACATCTAGGATGTTGTATTGCACCCGGATGAACCTCTGTATGTACTTGCGCAGGTTTAAACCTTCCTTCTAGGGAATGATATGCAAATCTCTTGCCTGGCCATGAGCTTGGTGGCCTCCAGTGAAGACACCAACAAACTCATGACACAGATCCGACCAAGAAGAAATGGAATCCGCCAGCAAGTGCATCAACCAAGACATGACATTGGGTTTCAGTGCCAAGGGAAGTAATTGGCAAGCACCTTGTCGTCGCGAGCTCCAGCGGCTTGCATCACGATGGTGTAGATGCTGAGGAACTCCGCGGGTGGGTCTTGCCGTTGTACTTCTCGCCGATGTCGGGCTTAAACATGCGGTGGGACGGCCACTGGAACTGCCATAGCTCACGGGTAAAGGCCGGGCAACCCACCTCGTAGGGTAGTCCACCGGAGCCTCCCGGCGCTGGGTGGTCCATAGTGGGCCCTGCCCGCCTATCTTACTAGTGGCGTGCATCGCGCCGGTGCTCAATGGTGGTTCAAGCGTCTTCATGGGCTCGCTCCCGAAGAACTTGGTGCTGATCGCGGTGGGTCCATGGGTCGGACGACGCTATGGAAATGTTATCACAAGCATCATCACGATGGACTGGCACCCGCGGCAACTGGCGCGGGGGAGGAGAGTGCACCGTGGCTGCAGCACCTCCGGTCCTTCCACTGCTGGCATGTGGTGGCTCGACAGAGTGTCGGCCCGAGGGCCCCGCTAGTCGTGGTTCATCTTTGTTGGCGACACCAACGAGGGTTCGGATGGTGGCTCTCTGTAACGCCCACGATGCGGCTATATCTCCCACGTGTCGAGGCACGACTTAGAGGTTTAATCGCATTGTGGTTTTGTCGCAAGAAGGGTCATCTTCACACAATCCCATGTAATGAACAACAATGGGATAACGAGAGTTGGCTTACAATCACCACTTCACACAACACATTAATTCATACATCATCAAAAATCCACACATAGACCGACTACGGTCAAATCCAAATGAAAATAAGATAACCCCAAATGCTAGATCGCCGATCGTCCCAACTGGGCTCCACTACTGATCATCAGGAAAAGAAACATAGTAACGACCACGTTCCTCATCGAACTCCCACTTGAGCTCGGTTGCATCATCTGCACTGGCATCGTCGGCACCTGCAACTGTTTTGGTAGAATCTGTGAGTCACGAGGACTCAGCAATCTCACACCTGCGAGATCAAGACTATTTAAGTTTGTAGGAAAGGATGGTGTAATGAGGTGGAGCTGCAGCAGGCACTAAGCATATATGGTGGCTAACATACGCCAAAGAGAGCGAGAAGAGAAGCAACGCAACGATTGCGAAGCTATAAATGATCAAGAAGTGATCCTGAAACTACTTACGTTCATGCATAACTCAAACCGTGTTCACCTCCCGGACTCCGCCGAGAAGAGACCATCACGGCTACACACACGGTTGATGTATTTTAATTAAGTCAAGTGACAAGTTCTCTACAACCGGACATTAACAAATTCCCATCTGCCTCATAACCGCGGGCACGGCTTTCGAAAGATAATACCCTACAGGGGTGTCCCAACTTAGCCCATCATAAGCTCTCACGGTCAACGAAGGATAAACCTTCTCCAAGGAAGACCCGATCAGTCTCGGAATCCCGGTTTACAAGACATTTCGACAATGGTAAAACAAGACCAGCAAAGCCGCCCGAATGTGTCGACAAATCCCGATAGTCGCTGCACATATCTCGTTCTCAGGGCACACTGGATGAGCCAGACGTCGGGTTGGCATAGACCCTGGTTGCCCAGGGGGCGCCGGACATCGCTCGTTTTGGGCCAGCACTCGAAGGAGCACTGGTCCGGGGGTTTAAAATAAAGATGACCCTCGGTCTCGCGAAAACCCAAGGGAAAAAGGCTTAGGTGGCAAATGGTAAAACCAAGGTTGGGCCTTGCTGGAGGAGTTTTATTCAAGGCGAACTGTCAAGGGGGTCCCATAAATCACCCAACCGTGTAAGGAACGCAAACTCAAGGAACATAATACCGGTATGACGGAAACTAGGGCGGCAAGAGTGGAACAGAACACCAGGCATAAGGCCGAGCCTTCCACCCTTTACCAAATATATAGATGCATTAATTAAATAAGAGATATAGTGATATTCCAAAATATCCATGTTCCAACATGGAACCAACTTCAACTTCACCTACAACTAGTAACGCTATAAGAAGGGCTGAGCAAAAGCGGTAACTTAGCCAAACAACGGTTTGCTAGGAAAGGATGGTTAGAGGCTTGACATGGCAATATGGGAGGCATGATATAGCAAGAGGTAGGTAGCGCAGCATAGCAATAGAACGAACAACTAGCAAAGCAAAGATAGAAGTGATTTCGAGGTTATGGTCATCTTGCCTGCAAGGTTCTCAGAGTTGTCGAAAGCTTGATCCTCGTAAGCGTACTCAGCAGGTTCCTCGTTCACGAACTCGTCTCCCGGCTCTACCCACAGCAAGAACACAAGCAATGGAATCACAATCAATCACGGGAAATGCACAAGCAACATGATGCAAAACATGTATGATATGCGAGATGTGGTATGCGATGCATATGCGTGCTCCGGAAGAAAAATGATGAACAAGGCAGTAACTTGGCAAACCAAGCATGCCACTAGAAAGATGAGATGATTTCGGTCGAAATCGATATAAAGATCACCTGAAACGGATGCACGGTTTGCAAATGGCAAGCAAAACAAGAATGACACGATTCTGCGATTAACAGCATGATAGCACTTAGAATGCAACAACTAACAATGCTACAGCACCCCACCGTAGCAACAAAGAATATGGCAGTAATCTACAAGAGATGCTTGACAAAAGAGGAACACTGAGCTGCCACTAGATCATAGCATAACAGGTTCAAACAAGTATGGAAAAAGTGCAAAAGATATCAGGTTCACAGACTTGGTGAAATTTCTGGACATGCCTGAAACAGCATCAGGTAGCAATGTTCAGAGCAAGAAATCAACATGCTACAAGAACTAACATAGCAAACCAAGGCATGGCATGAATCTACTAAATGCATAGAACAAAAGTCCCTTACTGACCATGAGCCAAAAAGGACCAGAAGATATGATGGCAACCATGTAAACATAGCAAGTTTCGTTAACAGGTTTCAGACAGCAGAAAACAGAGCATGGCAGAAACAGTAATATGAAGGCATCTTGGTGAGCTTGATTCACTCACCACAAAGCAATTCATGACAAGAAAAGCATACCTACAGCAAGATGGCATGCTTATGAAGCTAACCATGGCAAGAAAAAATACATAGCATGAAATAATTAACTACAACAAGCTTGGCAAAATTGAATAACACGAAAACAATCTGCCATAAATATTTTATTGCAAAAGTTGAGCAAGATTGAGTCATGCTATGGTCCTCCATAATTGCAAATAGGGGCATGGATGAATAGAGCACAACAATACCTACAAAATATCCTTACTGAACATCACCAAAATAAGCATGGATCTCTCTGTAGCCACATGGATACATAGCAACAAAATAACAGCAGTCACAGACTTGGTAAAACTACAAAGTCCCTGAAATCAGAAACATCACGAAGCCTAGTTTGCTTGCTTGTGCTAGTCACCAAAGAGATCAAAAAAATACATGGCATACACCTCTGTAAAGATGACATGGCATACATCAAAACACATGTAGGGCTCGTGCCCATAAGATGCACACATCAAATGCAACAAAAATAACAAATCCTCAAGTTCTGATAAGTAACAGCAGTTAACAGCATATAGCACTCTTGCACCAGATATTTGGGCATCAAGATGGACTCCAATGAGCATGACCCAATAGAACGAAATGTAGAGCATCTCGAGACGAACCTTTTCATATATTACACGCACGAAACGGAGCTATATGCAGAGAGTTATGATGCCATGAACAGAGCAAGATATTGTAAAATCTCTGGGACTTGGGAGGATTTTTGGGGGAAGAAGTCAACCTTCGGGTTTTCTGGATCGGGATCTGGCCGAGCTCGCCGGAGTGGAGGACGGGGACGCCGGCGACGGCGCGGAGAGGAGGAGGAGGAGGAGGCGCCGCCGGGGAGGAGGAAGACGGGGCGCGGCCCGGGAGGTCGGGGGAGACGGCGGACGCGGGCGGCGCCGGCGACCTGCGGCGGGGCAGACGGCGGCGG
>NC_057805.1:147985184-147994712 GCF_018294505.1 Triticum aestivum
CGCGGGGAACGGGGCGGCGCCACGTGGCAGGCTGCGGTTGGGCGAGGGCGGCGGCGGCTTCGTCCGGCGCGGTACGGACACGTCCGGCGCGCGGAGGGGCGATTTGATCTAGGGTTAGGGTGGTTTTTGCCCGATATTTTGGAGGGGGAAGGTATTTTTATAGGTAGAGGGAGCTAGGAGACTCCAAATGGAGCACGGTTTTCGCCCACACGATCGTGATCGAACGAACTAGAGCATGGAAGTGACTTAGAGGAGTTTTGGGCTGTAAAGAGGGGTTTTTGCTGCAACACACAAAAAGACTTTGCGGTTACCCCGTTAACCGTTGGAGTATCAAACGACCTCCAAATGGCACGAAACTTCACAGGTGGTCTACCGGTGGTATACCAAGGCCACTTGGCAAGCCTCGGTCCATTACGAGAACGTTTAACACCCGCTCACGGAAGGAAAACAAGAGGGGTGCGCCGGAGGAGGTGGGAGTGTCGTATTGCAAAACGGTCAACGCGGAAAATGCTCGGATGCATGAGACGAACACGTATGCAAATGAGATGCACATGATGACATGATATGAGATGCATGACATGAACAAAAAGCAAAACGAGAAACAACACCCGACCACGAAGGGAATATCATAACACATAGCCGAAAATGGCAAGAGTTGGAGTTACAAATATGGAAAGTTACATCCGGGGTGTTACAACACTCCACCACTACGAGAGGATCTCGTCCTGAGATCTAGGACTGAAAGAACTCCGGATATTCGAAACGGAGGTGGTCCTCGTGTTCCCAGGTGGCTTCTCGGTCGGAATGGTGCGACCACTTCACTTTCAGGAATTTGATTGACTTGTTGCGAGTCTTGCGCTGAGTTTCTTCAAGAATAGCAACGGGGTGCTCATGATAAGACAGATCTTCTTGGAGATCAATCTCATCGAAGTTGATGGTGCGCTCAGGCGTCTTGAAGCACTTGCGGAGCTGTGACACGTGGAACACATCGTGCACGTTCACGAAGTTGGAGGGAAGCTCAAGTTGATAGGCGAGGTCGCCTCTTTTGCCAATGATCTTGAAAGGACCCACGTATCTAGGGGCAAGCTTCCCTTTGATACCGAAGCGACGAGTGCCTTTCATTGGAGAGACGCGGAGGTAGACATGGTCTCTGATCTCGAAAGCCAAATCACGGTGCTTACTATCATAGTAACTCTTCTAGCGCGATTGCGCGGCTTTGAGATTTTCACGGATGACTTTACACATTTCTTCAGCCTCTGTGATTAAGTCATTGCCAAGAAGTTGGCGTTCACCAGTCTCTGACCAATTGAGAGAAGTACGGCACTTTCTGCCATAGAGGATTTCGAATGGGGCCTTGCCCGAACTTGCTTGGAAGCTGTTGTTGTAGGAGAATTCGGCATATGAAAGACAATCTTCCCATTTCATGCCAAAGGAAATGACACAAGACCTGAGCATATCTTCAAGAATTTGATTGACTCGCTCGACTTGGCCACTAGTTTGAGGATGGAAAGCTGTGCTGAAGCGAATGTTGGTGCCCATGGCCTTCTGGAAGGAGTCCCAGAACTTAGAAGTGAAGATGCTTCCATGATCTGAAGAAATCAATTGTGGAATGACGTGCAAGGAGACAATCCTGGAGGTGTATAGCCCTGCCAACTGAGCTGCTGTGATAGATTCTTTGATTGGAAGAAAATGAGCCACTTTAGTAAGCTTGTCGATGACAACGAAGATAGCATCATTTGCACGCTTGGACTTGGGAAATCGCGTCACAAAGTCCATTTTGATACGATCAAACTTCCATTCTGGGATGGCAAGAGGTTGGAGGAGACCAGCTGATCGTTGGTGTTCTGCTTTCACCCTTCGACAGACATCACATTCATTCACGAATTGAGCGATTTCTCGTTTCATTCGAGTCCACCAATACGACTGCTTGAGGTCATGGTACATCTTCGTACTTCCAGGATGAATGGAAAGAAGAGAATTGTGCGCCTTGTTCATAATGACTTTCCTTAGATCACCTTTAGGAACCACAATCCAGTCCTCGAAGAATAAAGTGTCTCTGTCATCAACGCGATAGCACTTGTATTTGGAAAGACCCTTGTCGATACCACGTTTCACCTTCTTCACCATGGTATCCAGGAGTTGTGCCTCACGAATTTGATCTTCCAAAGTAGGAGAGACTATGAGGTTGGCAAGAAAGCCTTGAGGAACAACTTGGAGATTCAGCTTGCAAAAAGCTTCACAAAGATCAGGTTGGAAAGGCTTGAGGATTAAGCTGTTGCCATAAGCCTTCCTGCTCAAAGCATCTGCAATGACATTTGCCTTGCCTGGAGTATATTCAATAGTCGGATTGTACTCTTGAATCATTTCGACCCATCGAGTTTGCCCGAGATTGAGGTTGGGCTGAGTGAAGATGTACTTGAGACTCTTGTGATCGGTGAATATGTCCACTTGTCTTCCCAACAAGAGATGTCTCCATGTTATTAATGCATGGACAACTGCCGCCAACTCAAGATCGTGAGTGGGGTAGTTCTTTTCATTGGGCTTCAACTGACGAGAGGTATAGGCCACAACTTTCTTCTCTTGCATTAACACAGCACCGAGACCTTGAAGAGAAGCATCACATAAAACTTCAAATGGCTTGGATTCGTCAGGAGGAGTCAAGACAGGAGCTGTGACGAGTTTCTCTTTGAGAGTGTTGAAAGTAACGTCACACTCAGGAGACCAGACATACTTCACATGCTTCTGGAGGAGGTTGGAAAGAGGCTTTGCAATCTTAGAGAAATTCTCAACGAATCTTCGGCAATAGCTTGCAAGACCAAGAAAACTGCGAAGCTGCTTGACATTCTGAGGAGGTTCTCAATTCACAATTGCAGACACCTTCTCAGGATTAACAGCGATGCCCTTGCCAGAGATGATATGACCAAGGTAAAGAACTTCATCAAGCCAGAACTCACATTTGGAAAACTTCGCATACAATTGATACTCTCTGAGCTTGTCGAGCACCAATCGCAAATGTTTGGCATGATCCTTCTTATTCTTGGAGAAGACCAAGATATCATCGAGATACACCAGGAAGAATTCATTGGTATAGGGGTTGAAGATGAAATTCATCATCCGAGAGAATGTTGGAGGAGCATTGACAAGGCCGAAAGACATGACAGTATATTCATAAGAACGAAAGCTTGTTCTGAATGCTGTCTTGGGAATATCTTCTTCACGAATGCGAATTTGATGATAACCCATCCGAAGGTCAAGCTTGGAGAATACTTTAGCACCTTTAAGTTGCTCAAATAGCTCATTGATGTTGGGAAGTGGATACTTGTTATTGATTGTCTTCTTGTTCAATGGACGGTAGTCGACACAAAGTCGTTCCGTGCCATCCTTCTTCTGGACAAAAAAACACCACAACCCCATGGAGATGAACTCGGTCTGATCAAACCCAGACGCTCTTGTTCATCGAGCTGTTTCTTCAATTCCTTCAGCTCCTTGGGGCCAAGCTTGTAAGGCCGCTTGCAAACGGATTCCGTGCCAGGCTCAAGATCGATAACGAACTCAACTGGCCGGTGATGAGGCATACCCGGAAGCTCTTCTGGAAAGACATCTTGATACTCACAAACGACTGGAATTTGAGAGATGGCATTCAATTCGCCCTTCTCATTGAGAGAAAACAACCGAATGGTTTCATCACGAGTGGCATAGATGATAACATCCTCAGAAGAGTGTGTCAATTGAATTTCCCTGGCAGCACAATCAAGTTGAGCCTTGTGCTTAGAAAGCCAGTCCATCCCGAGAATTAGATCAATATCCGAGTCACCAAGAACAATTGGAGAAGACAGAAATTTATAGTTCCCCATCTTGATGGACACATCCGGAACCATGGAGCTTGCGTTCATGAATTTACCCAGAGAGACAACTGAAAACGGTCTAGGCAAATCTTGAAAAACCAACTCATGCTTGGATGCAAAAGGTCTAGAGATGAAAGAAAGCGATGCACTAGTATCAAATAAGACTTTTGCAGGAAAATCATTAACTGAGAGATTACCCATTATCACATCAGTAGAATCCTCCGCTTGAGCTGCATTCATCATGTTCACCTTTGCAGACTTGGGATTATGCTTGACCACTGCATTGCTAGAAGATCTCACAGGAGGAGGAGGCGGAAGGCGCCTTTGGTTGAAGCATTTGTTAGCATAGTGACCTTTCTGCTGACACTTGTCGCAAGTCACCTCTGAGAGTGGACGATGATAAGGAGCATTCGACTTTGGAGCTTGATTCTGAGACTTGTTCTGATAGCCAGAGTTGGAAGAGTGGGAAGATCCATGGCCACCTTTGTTCTTCTGCTGGTAAGGCTGACGAAACGGAGGAGGAGGAGGCAACCAGAACTTCTGTTGCATAGCAGCCACTAGTGAGGAAGAAGAAGACTGAACTGCGTCCCTGACTCTCTTCTTAGAAGCCTCACACTTGAGCTGAGCAGCCTCTTGCTTCAGTGCCATGTTATAGAATTGATCAAACTGAGTAGGCTCAACAAGAACGAGAGCTAACTGCAGATCCTCTCTAAGGCCACCTCTGAAGTGATAGATCATGCTCTTTTCATCAGGAACGTCTTGTTTAGCGAAGCGAGCAAGTTTCTGAAACTGGATGTTGAATTGATACACAGACATGTTGCCTTGCTTGAGATTGCGGAACTCCTCATGCTTGCTCTCAACAACACTTTATGGAATGTGGTGCGCTTTGAAGTCCCGACAGAAGTCAGTCCAAGTGATCACATGACCTCCTCTGGAATCTTTGTATTGTTGATACCAATCAGCAGCTTGGTCCTTGAGCTGAAAAAAAGGGAACTTGACATAGTCCTCAGGCCTGACATTGCTACATTCAAAATGCTTGTTGATGTCCACGAGCCAATCATCGGCATCTGTGGCCTCGGCACAGTAGCTGAAAGACTTGGGCTGATTTGCGAGAAACTGGTTGAGGGTAGCGAAGTGAAGCTGATTGTTGCCTTGGCCTTGATTTCCTTGATTGCCTTGCCCCTGGGTGCGTTCTTGCAAGAGTTGCAAAATCATCTGAGCATTGGCGTTGGTGGCTGCCATGATAGCTTGCCATGCCTCCGGAGGCGGAGGTGGTGGCGGAGGGTTCGCCTGACTCCCTTCATTGCGTTCCGGATTCTGACACGTTGGCGGAGCCATCCTGAAGAGGGTGACATCCATTAGCATCTTGATAGACAAATAGTCAAGTTGAATCAACGAATAGAAATTGCAACATATAGTCTTCACAATAAACATTCGAACGAGGATGAACGAATGAATTCCATAGTAAATCATCACACTTCCATTAAGTTGAGAAGCCACTTAGAAAAAGGTATGGAATCAACATTTGACTTCGAAGCAACTCGAATACCACAATTCAAAACAAAACAAAGTATTGGCTTGCAGAATAAGCCGGAACAAACATATGATAGAGATTTCGTCCGAAGTTTTCGTGGTAGGGCCCACACGGGCTCGATCATACAGCACCATCATGTACAAGGCAGTGCACATGACATACGAAGCGTCCCCGAGTCGGCATAGCCAAGGACTCTTTAAGACACTACGAGACCACTGTAAAACCAACCGTGGAAAGGCGGACCACTAGACGTCGAACCCCAATCTCATATCATGCGTCTGTCGGAAAGATATCCTAGGAGCTACTTGAATTCCCACTTATAAACTCCCGAAACTTTCTGGTTATGCAATCTGGTGTTGGGAATACAGGGGACACAAAAATATATCACCCAAACTAGCAATCCCTAGATCCAGCTGTATCCATCCGTCAACACATAACCAAGAAACCTTCGGAAATCGTGTACCTCAACCTTCGAAAAGCATTCATTATACGAGTTATGGCAATACTCCCGAACTCCCGCCCCAGTACTGGGTGGCGTTGAGGTGATCTCACCAACAACTGCATAAAAGAGATTTTCGATGTCGGCGAAACTCAAGTATTCCAGAACTGCAACGATAAATTGTGACGACAACACCTCGGAGCTCAACTCCCCGGGACACTTCCACAACCCCTAAATGTCAGGAGGCACCAAGAACAATGTTCTCGTCACAAAACCATCGGAACGATTCTAAGATACCCGCGTGATCCTAAAATTTGTTTTAGTGAAATTTGAGGAGAGAAGAGTCAAAACTTCTACGTCAGGAGACCTCAGCAGAGCGACGAAGGGACTGAGGAGTAAAAAGAATCCTACTCTCCGATATATATAATCCTAAGACTCAAAACATTTTTGTTCTAGACTCAACAACGCCAGCGATTCGATCAAGAAGGGGGCTCCTAAGTCGGGGATGGCTCTGATTACCAACTTGTAACGCCCACGATGCAGCTATATCTCCCACGTGTCGAGGCACGACTTAGAGGCATAACCGCATTGTGGTTTTGTCGCAAGAAGGGTCATCTTCACACAATCCCATGTAATGAACAAGAATGGGATAACGAGAGTTGGCTTACAATCGCCACTTCATACAACACCTAAATATAATTCATACATCATCCAAAATCCACACATAGACCGACTACGGTCAAATCCAAATGAAAATAAGATAACCCCAAATGCTAGATCCCCGATCATCCCAACTGGGCTCCACTACTGATCATCAGGAAAAGAAACATAGTAACGACCACGTTCCTCATCAAACTCCCACTTGAGCTCGGTTGCGTCATCTGCACTGGCATCGTCGGCACCTGCAACTGTTTTGGTAGAATCTGTGAGTCATGAGGACTCAGCAATCTCACACCCGCGAGATCAAGACTATTTAAGCTTGTAGGAAAGGATGGTGTAATGAGGTGGAGCTGCAGCAGGCAATAAGCATATATGGTGGCTAACATACGCAAAAGAGAGCGAGAAGAGAAGCAACGCAACGATCGCGAAGCTAGAAATGATCAAGAAGTGATCCTGAAACTACTTACGTTCATGCATAACTCAAACCGTGTTCACCTCCCGAACTCCGCCAAGAAGAGACCATCACGGCTACACACACGGTTAATGTATTTTAATTAAGTCAAGTGACAAGTTCTCTACAACCGGACATTAACAAATTCCCATCTGCCTCATAACCGCGGGCACAGCTTTCGAAAGATAATACCCTGCAGGGGTGTCCCAACTTAGCCCATCATAAGCTCTCACGGTCAACGAAGGATAAACCTTCTCCAAGGAAGACCCGATCAGTCTCGGAATCCCGGTTTACAAGACATTTCGACAATGGTAAAACAAGACCAGCAAAGCCGCCCGCCGACAAATCCCGATAGTCGCTGCACATATCTCATTCTCAAGGCACACCGGATGAGCCAGACGTCGGGTTGGCATAGACCCTGGTTGCCCAGGGGGCGCCGGACATCGCTCGTTTTGGGCCAGCACTCGAAGGAGCACTGGTCCGGGGGTTTAAAATAAGGATGTCCCTCGGGCTCGCGAAATCCCAAGGGAAAAAGGCTTAGGTGGCAAATGGTAAAACCAAGGTTGGGCCTTGGAGGAGTTTTATTCAAGGCAAACTGTCAAGGGGGTCCCATAAATCACCCAACCGCGTAAGGAACGCAAACTCAAGGAACATAATACCGGTATGACGGAAACTAGGGCGGCAAGAGTGGAACAAAACACCAGGCATAAGGCCGAGCCTTCCACCCTTTACCAAATATATAGATGCATTAATTAAATAAGAGATATAGTGATATTCCAAAATATCCATGTTCCAACATGGAACCAACTTCAACTTCACCTACAACTAGCAACGCTATAAGAAGGGCTGAGCAAAGGCGGTAACTTAGCCAAACAACGGTTTGCTAGGAAAGGATCGTTAGAGGCATGACATGGCAATATGGGAGTCATGATATAGCAAGAGGTAGGTAGCGCAGCATAGCAATAGAACAAACAACTAGCAAAGCAAAGATAGAAGTGATTTCGAGGGTATGGTCATCTTGCCTGCAAGGTTCTCAGAGTTGTCGAAAGCTTGATCCTCGTAAGCGTACTCAATAGGTTCATCATTCACGAACTCGTCTCACGGCTCTACCCACAGCAAGAACACAAGCAATGGAACCACAATCAATCACGGGAAATGCACAAGCAACATGATGCAAAACATGTATGATATACGAGATGTGGTATGCGATGCATATGGGTGCTCCAGAAGAAAAATGATGAACAAGGCATTAACTTGGCAAACCAAGCATGCCACTGGAAATATGAGATGATTTCGGTCGAAATCGATATAAAGATCACCGGAAACGGATGCACGGTTTGCAAATGGCAAGCAAAACAAGAATGACACGATTCTGCGATTAACAGCATGATAGCACTTAGAATGCAACAAGTAACAATGCTACGGCACCCCAACATAGCAAACCAAGGCATAGCATGAATCTACTAAATGCATAGAACAAAAGTCCCTTACTGACCGTGAGCCAAAAAGGAGCAGAAGATATGATGGCAACCATGTAAACATAGCAAGTTTCGTTAACAGGTTTCAGACTTAGCAGAAAACTGAGCATGGCAGAAACAGTAATATGAAGGCATCTTGGTGAGCTTGATTCACTCACCACAAAGAAATTCATGACAAAAAAAGCATACCTACAGCAATATGGCATGTTTATGAAGCTAACCATGGCAAGAAAAAATACATAGCATGAAATAATTAACTACAACAAGCTTGGCAAAATTGAATAACACGTAAACAATCTGCCAGAAATATTTTATAGCAAAAGTAGAGCAAGATTGAGTCATGCTGTGGCACTCCATAATTGCAAACAGGGGCATGGATGGATAGAACACAACTATAAATACAAAATATCCTTACTGAACATCACCAAAATAAGCATGGATCTCTCTGTAGCCACATGGATACATAGCAACGAAATAACTCAGTCACAGACTTAGTAAAATTACCAAGTCCCTGAAATCAGAAACATCACGAAGCCTAGTTTGCATGCCTGTGCTAGTCACCACAGAGATCACAAAAATACATGGCATACACCTCTGTAAAGATGACATGGCATACATTAAAACACATGTAGATCTCATGCCCATAAGATGCACACATCAAATGCAACAAAAATAACAATTCCTCAAGTTCTGATAAGTAACAGCAGTTAACAGCATATAGCACTTTTGCACAAGATATTTGGGCATCAAGATGGACTCAAATGAGCATGACCCAATAGAACAAAATGTAGAGCATCTCGAGACGAACCTTTTCATATGTTACACGCACGAAACGGAGCTATATGTAGACAGTTATGATGCCATGAACAGAGCAAGATATTGTAAAATCTCTGGGACTTGGGAGGATTTTTCGGGGGAAGGAGAAGTCAACCTTCGGGTTTTCTGGATCGGGATCTGGCCAAGCTCGCCGGAGTGGAGGACGGGGACGCCGGCGACGGCGCGGAGAGGAGGAGGAGGAGGCGCCGCCGGGGAGGAGGAAGACGGGGCGCGGCCCGGGAGGTCGGGGGAGACGGCGGACGCGGGCGGCGCCGGCGACCTGCGGCGGGGCAGACGGCGGCGGA
>NC_057805.1:147995030-148011138 GCF_018294505.1 Triticum aestivum
AGGGCGGCGGCGGCTTCGTCCGGCGCGGTACGGACACGTCCGGCGCGCGGAGGGGCGATTTGATCTAGGGTTAGGGTGGTTTTTGCCCGAGATTTTGGAGGGGGAAGGTATTTTTATAGGTAGAGGGAGCTAGGAGACTCCAAATGGAGCACGGTTTTCGCCCACACGATCGTGGTCGAACGACCTAGCGCATGGAAGTGACTTAGAGGGGTTTTGGGCTGTAAAGAGGGGGTTTTGCTTCAACACACAAAAAGACTTTGCGGTTACCCGGTTAACCGTTGGAGTATCAAACGACCTCCAAATGGCACGAAACTTGAGAGGTGGTCTACCGGTGGTATACCAAGGCCACTTGGCAAGCCTCGGTCCATTCCGAGAACGTTTAACACCCGCTCACGAAAGGAAAACAAGAGGGGTGCGCCGGAGGAGGTGGGAGTGTCGGATTGCAAAACGATCAACGGGGAAAATGCTCGGATGCATGAGATGAACACGTATGCAAATGAGATGCACATGATGACATGATATGAGATGCATGACATGAACAAAAAGCAAAAGGAGAAACAAAACTCAACCACGAAGGGAATATCATAACACATAGCCGAAAATGGCAAGAGTTGGAGTTACAAATATGGAAAGTTACATCCGGGGTGTAACACTCTCCACTCGTCGAGCTTTTCCGCGGCAGGAGGGAAGTCGAGGAGCAGCTGTGCGCGCGCCAAAGGTTCTGCTGGCGTGGGTGGCAGCGAAAGCTGCGTGGAACGTGACGCGCTCCGACTCCTAACCACGTTAGAAGGAGCTCCATCACGGCCCTGTGGTTGTGCGCCATTTTCGCCAACACTTCGGCGGGCATGCTGGCCTCCTTCATCCCGCGAGTGATGCACATGACTCTTCCCACGGCGGCGTCCGGGGGTCACCAGCGTGGTGACGCTGCTCGTCGCGCACACCCTAGGAAGAGTGCGTAGTAGGCACCGGCGTAGGCGTCTTGGAGGGCTCCTGAGGGAGTCCTGGACTAAGGGGTCCGCGGACGTCCAGCCTGTTAGCCATGGGCCGGACTGATGGGCTGTGAAGATACGAAGACCGAAGACTGCACCCGTGTTCGGATGGGACTCTCCTTGGCGTGGAAGGCAAGATTGGCGACCGAATATGTAGATTCCTTTGGAACCGACCTTGTGTAACCCTAGATCCTCCCGGTGTCTATATAAACCAGAGGACTTAGTCCGGAGGGGAGAGATACTCATTACCATAGTCAGGCTAGACTTTTAGGGTTTAGCCATCTCGATCTCGTGGTAGGTCAACTCTTGTAATACTCATATTCATCAAGATCAATCAAGCAGGAAGTAGGGTATTACCTCCATAGAGAGGGCCCGAACCTGGGTAAACATCGTGTCCCCCGTCTCCTGTTACCATCGACCTTAGACACACAGTGCGGGACCCCCCACCCGACATCCGCCGGTTTTGACACCGACATTGGTGCTTTCATTGAGAGTTCCACTGTGCCATCCCCAAAAGGTTTCGATGGCCCCTTCAATCGTCTACAATGACGCTGTCCAAGGAGAAACCTTTCTCCCCGGACAGATCTCCGTATTCGGCAGCTTCGCACTGCGGGCCAACTCGTTTGGCCATCTGGAATAGATCGATAGCTATGCCCCTGGCCATCAGGTCAGATTTGGAAGCTTGAACTACATCGTGGACATCCGTGGAGACTTGATCTTCGCCGGATTCGAAACCGCAGCGGCCGCTCCCTGTCGCACCGATGCACACGATCTAAATCTGTCGTCGGACCACACTCAAGAGATCGCTCCCGTAACTGCTCTGGCCTTAGATCTGGAGCAGATCATGCCGTCCGAGGATGGGAAGCTCAACCCCACCATGGAGGCCATAGATTCCACGGCGTTGGAGCCGAACATAGACCGAAAGCCACACGACGCCTCTGTCACCGGAACTCCGGACTCGTTTCTGGTCATAAATTCCGAGCCACGTGCATCCGCGGACGCCGAACTTGACCGCTTATCGATCTTTGAGTTCAGCGCCGCAGACATCTTCCAACATTCGCCCTTTGGCGATGTGCTAAACTCATTAAAGAATCTGTCCTTGGTGGGGGACTCATAGCCGAACTATGTACGATTCGAACTAGAGGCTGATGATGGGGAATTTTGCTTCCCACCCGCCACCCACTTCATATCCACTGTCGAGGACTTAACCGACATGCTTGACTACGGCTCCGAAGACATCGTCTGTACGGACAACGATGCCGACAAGGAGCAAGGCCAAAACCCGCCATTCACTGGACGACGGACGACCACTTCTTCCTACGACATATACATGGTGGACACGCCTGAAAAAACTAACAACGATGACAAAGAGGATCCAGTTGAGGATAAACCTCCTGAGAGACATCCCAAGCACCAGCTTCCTCGACGCCGCTCTAAGTCACGTCGTTCCAAAGACTGCAATACGGGCACCGGAAAAAATAATACTCCGGACGATGCCGAAAACAACAAAGACCCCGTCAAGGTAACCTCCGAACAGGAGGAACGGGAAAATGAGCATGTTAGCCCTGACGAACACGCCATAGACGGAGACTCGGAGGACAATAATTATCTTTCGTTCTCCGAGGAAGAGGAGAGCCTCGGCAACAAGGATTTCATCGTGCCTGAGGAACCTCTCGGGAGCGCTTCAAACACCGGCTAATAGCCACTGCAAGGAGCCTGAAAAAGAAGCAGTTGTAGCTTTGAGCGGACCAAGATCTGCTTAGTGATAGATGGACCGAAGTCCTGGCCGCTGAAGAATACGGCCTTAGTGGCCCAGCCAAAAGTTACCCAAAGCATAGATTACTACCTTAGTTCGATGACGAGGCACTGAAGCCCGTACCATCATCGCACAATGCGGCAGGCCGACCACAACTTGGTCCGGATAAAGCGGCAACTCAAGCCGAACACCAGACCGCCCCACCTCGCCGTAAAGGCAAGAATAAAATAGCTCGGGGTTGTGCATACGACCTTCGACAGGACTTGTACAGTAGAGCAGGACACACAAGATCGATCTACGGATCGCGAGGACGTGCCTCGACACGCGACGACGGCTACCTATTCGGACGTGACAAACCTAGCATGTGTGGCCCAATATAGAGGCGCCGCACACCCTCTTTGCTTCACAGACGAAGTAATGGAGCATGAGTTCCCAAACGGGTTCAAACCCATGAATATCGAATCATACGACGGAACAACGGATCCCGCGGTATGGATCGAGGACTTCCTCCTCCATATCCACATGGCCCGCGAAGATGACCTTCATGCCATCAAATACCTACCACTAAAACTCAAAGGACCAGCTCGGTACTGGTTAAACAGTCTGCCGAAAAATTCTATTGGCAGTTGGGAAGATTTGGAAGACGCCTTTCACGACAACTTCCAAGGAACATATGTCCGGCCACCGGATGCTGATGACTTAAGTCACATTGTCCAGCAGCCCGGAGAGTCAGCCAGGAAGCTCTGGAGTAGGTTCTTAGTTAAAAAGAACCAAATCGTCGACTGTCCGGACGTGGAAGCCCTTGCGGCCTTCAAACACAGCGTCCGTGATGAATGGCTTGCACGCCACCTCGGTCAAGAAGGACCTAAATCCATGACAGCCCTTACCGCTCTAATGACCCGCTTTTACGTGGGAGAAGACAACTGGCTCGCTCGTAGAAGCAACAGCACCAGCGACTCGGGCACTTCCGAAACCCGAGACGGCAATGGCAAGCCACGACGAAGCAAACACAACAGTCGCAATGATAATGAAAGATCACGTGACACAGCGGTCAACGCCGGATTCAGCAGTCCCAAACCTGGTCAAAGGAAAAAGCCGTTCAAGGCGAACAGAGATGGACCATCCAACCTAGACAGGATATTGGACCGACCCTGGCAGATTCACGACCACCCCAATAAACCAGCTAATCATACCAACAGAAGCTATTGGGTCTTCAAGCAGGCCGGCAAGCTCCACGCGGAACACAAGGGGAGGAGGCCACCAGGCGATAGGGACGACGAAGAGATTCACCAACCAAATACCGGGGGTTAGAAGAAATTTCCCCCGCGAGGATCGACCAATCCCAGAGCAGAAATAGCAGTTCGGTGCCGCCCACCTCTTATACCCGCAAAATTTGTATCGCGCATACATCACTACACACTTAAGATACCATGGGCATCTGCGGAAGTACAATACGGACAAACCTGCAAGCCTTCCCGTAACATTTTTTATCTTCATTACTCTTTCTTTTCTTCATTATCTTTTAAAAACAAGTGACGCAAAGGACAAACATCTAACTGACTCTATCGGAGTTCAGATCCGTACACTCACCTAAGGGTCTAATTCCATCAAGGATTCCCCTCGCCGAGGACAGGCGGCGCAGACGTGTGATAGGAGGTCCAAAATAACTTTTTGTAGACTACACTCTTTATTTCGAGCCTGTAATATGCCTTTTCCGCCTTCGACCCGGGCATGTCAAATAGCCAGGGTCGTGGTCTTTCTACCTATAAAGTAACCATTGGCATATCACTCAGGTCCCAGTAAACATAACCCGGATTAATCATTCGTTTCTTTTTCACAAATGAATTTGTCCCCTATAGCTGTTTCACAGACATACCTCGGCATAACCTGCCAGGGGCTCGGTATGGGAGCAAATGAGTTGCCAAAAAGTCCGAACAACTTTATAGCATACTTTGGTGTCGCGAGTTTGGCCTTATATGCATCAGCTCTGAATCATGTCTTGGGTCAATGGTTGGGTTGCCCGGCTCCTGTGCTTGATACCTTTTGTTCCGCTCTATCGGCTAGGGTAGTAAAGGGAGAACTACTGCGATTGTGCTTCCGGTTCATCTGGTCAAGCACCTAAGTAGAGAAAGCCGAAAACCAACTGTCATGACGCTGCGAGAGCTGGTCAACCACTCGATCACTTATCGGAATCTATCGCGATTCCCTCCGTATGATACGATGTACCTTTTTTTAGGTCATATATGTAACGCACCATATTGGAATAAGTCGTACACATACCAGGGGCTATATCGTAGCCCCCCAGTAAAACTCCTATGGCTAAGTGAAAGTGTTAACGCCCTATAGTTTGATTGCCTGGTTTGCCGCATTATAACCTCCTTCATGGACCAAGACGTTGGGTCAAGAGTGATCAAATGCTTTTCCGAACACCCCCGTACTTCCTACGAGGGGGCTGAAGCCGACGGCTGGAAAACTTTCAGATTATATAAAACGGCCGCACAGGAGGAACACAAGCTTTCGAGCAAAACATAAAAATAAATTAACTATGAATTTGTCTTTTACAATTCCCATACAGCTCACTCGAATATTATGTCTTTCGAGCATTGACCCTCTATCAAGCGGGCGGCCTCTAAGAAGTCTCCAAAATAATGCTCTGGTGCGTGACGGTCCTTGCCCTTGGGTGGACTCTTCGCCGCAACATTGATGGCCTTCATCCGCCCCCAAAATGTCTTAACACGGGCAAAGGCCATCCGTGCACCCTCAATGCACGCCGACCGCTTCACAGCGCCGATACATGGCACCGCATCAACAAGCCGCTGTACCAAGCTGAAGTATCTATTCGGAACAGGCTCAGTCGGCCACTGCCGGATTATGACGTTCTTCATGGCAGCGCCAAATATCCTATGAAGCTCGGCCCATTGGGACATCTGTTCATTCAGCAACAGAGGGCGCTTTGACACGCCAAATTGTGACCAAAAAAGCTTCTCTGTTGCATACCCCTCTCGCGCTTGGTAAAACCGCGCCGCATCGGAAGAACTCTTCGGCAAGTCTAAAAACTCGTCCGGAGAACCCCACACTTGGTTAAGATGAGCATAGCTCGGATCGCCGAACTTAGCCTGTAGCAAAAAGGGCTTACCGGCCGCAATCTCCCTAGCTTGCCGGATCTCCTCACGGGCTGCTCTGGATTCAGACCGCGCTTCTCTCGCCTCTCGTAAGGCCTTGTCAAGTTCACCCGTTTTGGCTTCATTCTCCTTCTCAAGAAATTCACAGCGGCCAGTAGCATTTTTTAGTTCGAGCGCTATCGCGGATATCTTCTCCTCGTCTTGGCGAGAGCAGCTTGTTCGGCCTTTAACTCAGCCGATGCCTTTTCGACAGCCGCATTACTAAACCGGGCCTGCTCCTTGGCCCGGGCCTGCTCCGCCCGAAGAATCTCAACGGCGGCAGCACCATCTGCAGCCATGCATATCCCAGTATATAACTTTCAGCGTCATGCTTATATTACAAAAATGTATGTGAAAGGACTGCTCCGAATACATACCTTGCGACTCGTCAAGACGCATATTGATTAACGCAATGTCATCCCCTGCCACATCAAGCTTCCGCTGCAGCTCGGCAATATCTGTAGTCTGGGAAGTAGCCAGGGGGAAGCAGCATGTGTTTCAGTTAATCAGATTAGTCCTTGAGTGTTTCTTTTTGATCCTCCGTTCGCCTCCCATGGGAAGCCAACCCGAGTCTCAGGGGCTGCTACCTATATACAGGTGCATCTCTGCAAATAAAATATAGTTGAAAACATTACATCACAAACCTCGAAGCCTCTTAGCAGGCTCATGAAGGATTCATTCAATCCGCTCTTCATGGACAGAATCTGCTCAACCACCGTACCCATCAAGGTACGCAGTTCCCCAGAGACGGATGCTTTTCGCAGCATATCCCTCAACATATCCGGCGCCACCGGGTCCCCGGAAGCCGCTGTAGGAGCACGACCATCCTTTGAAGGAACCCGTTCACCGTCTCCAGAATCATCGTTGGCTGAAAACCAGATAGTCCGGGGCCTTTATCAGTGGCCCCCGAATCCCGGACGACCGGAGGTTCACCTTCGGGTACTGCCTCCTTCATCCCCTGCACCGCTTGTTGATCAAGAAAAACCCTTCGAGATGACACTTCGGAGTCGTCCGCCTTATTGGGCGAGGAGGTCGGGGGAGGCGTCTCGCTTTCCATCATCTCTGGGAGGAGATCTCCCGAAGAATAGGATTGCCCAGAAAAACTCTGTGCCGAACTATAAAAATACATAGGCACGTTACATGTCTCTTCGGTAACAGGAAAGGAGCGGGATGCTATCAAAGCACCCCGGATTCACTTACGATTTGGTTGAGGGCTTGTCCTCACGACGAAGCTGTTCAACGGCGTCTCCTTCCAATCCCCAGCCGCTCGACGGTGGCATCTTGCCCCTCTTAGGAGACCGCCCCTCCCAACCTTCGGAGGCGGCCCTTTTCTTCCTGGATGGAGAACGGATACTTGCTTCTCTTTCGCCTTTGTCTTCGGGCGAGGAAATGTCGATTTCCATAGACTCAGTATCTAATTTACCTCCGGAACAAAGGTCACCCTGGGTCTTCTCACTCTCCACCTTGCCCTCCCCTACCGGCGCCTGGTACGGTGCTGGTGCCAGCGTCCTTGTTAACACGGGGTCCGATGAGTCTTCGGGAAGAGGGGCCGGACACCTAATCCATTCCGCTTTCTTTATCCAGCCCTGGAAAAAGATGGTTTGCTTAGTGTCTTGCCACAGGATATCTGATTAGGACGTGTTTGGCAGATGAGTACTTACCATGGTATTCGGATGGTTACAGTCTAGGCCGGTATCTTCGGTGGTGTCCGGCAATTTTTTTCGTTTCCCGAAAAATAATCTCCACATTCCTTCGTGCGTAGTGCCGAAGAAGTGTTGAAGAGTCCGTGGCCCTTCTGGGTTAAACTCCCACATGCGAAGAGGCCGTTGCTGGCACAGCAGGGCCCGACGGACTAGCATTACCTGAATAACGTTGACAAGATCGATATCCTTCTCAATGAGGCTTCAGATGTGACTTTGCAGAGTCTGCACCTCGTCAACTGATCCCCAGTCCAACCCCTTATTAATCCACGATGCAAGTTGAATTGGGGGGCTGGATCGAAACGCAGGCGCAGCTGCCCACTTGGAACCGTGGGGTTCAGTGATATAGAACCACTCCTGCTGCCATAAGTCCGAAGATTCTTTGAAAGATCCTTTTAGCCAAATAGCACTGGTAAACTTGCTCATTGAGGCACCACCGCACTCCGCCTGCTCCCCCTCTATCATTTGCGGTTTCATATTGAAGGTCTTGAGCCACAAGCTGAAGTGTGGATGAGTTCGGCGGAAGGCTTCGCACGTGACGATAAACGCCGAGATGAGAAGAACAGAGTTCGGGGCGAGATCGTGAAAATCTAATCCATAATAGAACATGAGCCCCCGGACGAAGGGATTAAGGGAGAACCCTAATACTCGGAGGAAGTGTGAAATGAACACGACCCTCTCGCCGGATCTAGGGGTAGGGATAACCTGCCCCTCCGCGGGAGGCCGATGGAGGATTTCTGCTATCAAATATCTTGCCGCCCGAAGTGTCGCGATATCCTCCTCTATGACAGAAGAAGCCACCCACCGGCCCTGACGGCTAGATCCGGACATGACCGAGGCTTGCGGAGGGTGAAACCTGGTTGTTGGAACTCGAGGTAGTAAGAGTCGAGGAAGAAGCAAGCGTCGAGAGGAAGGGCGGGTCTGTGCCCCTTTATAGAGGCCGAGAATATCGAACGCCTCCTCCCGGGCCTTAAAATTTGCCTATTCCCAAGGAGTTGTACCCTAGGGACGGTTGGGTTACCCACGTCATTGTCGATAAAAGAATCCCTTAATAAGGGGACACGATCTCTGCTTGGATAAGACGTGCCAATGACAACCGCGTCTTGGAACGTGGGGCCACAGGCAAAACAACGGTTCGAAATAATGACCGGACTGACGTGATGTCATGTTGTAAAAAGTTACCAGGGGATTGGACTTATAAATTATTATGCCCTCTGTGGAAGTATATGCTGCTTGTGCTGCCGAGCCGAAATCGATCCTCCGAAGACCATTGTGAAGTATCTGGAAAAAAGAAACCCGCCTTACAATGCCGAAGACAAATCTGCGCGCCGGACTCCTCGTCATTGAAGCCAGGTTGAGGGGCTACTGAGGGAGTCCTAGACTAAGGGGTCCTCGGGCGTCGGGCCTGTTAGCCATGCGTCGGACTGATGGGCTGTGAAGATACGAAGACCGAAGACTGCACCCATGTTAGGATGGGACTCTCCTTGGTGTGGAAGGCAAGCTTGGCGACCGAATATGTAGATTCCTTTGGAACCGACCTTGTGTAACCCTAGATCCTCCCGGTGTCTATATAAACCAGAGGACTTAGTCCGGAGGGGAGAGATACTCATTACCATAGTCATACAGGCTAGACTTATAGGGTTTAGCCATCTCGATCTCGTGGTAGATCAACTCTTGTAATACTCATATTCATAAAGATCAATCAAACAGGAAGTAGGGTATTACCTCCATAGAGAGGGCCCGAACCTGGGTAAACATCGTGTCCCCCGTCTCCTGTTACCATCGACCTTAGACGCACAGTTCGGGACACCCTACCCGAGATCCGCCGGTTTTGACACCGACAGCGCCGCCCTTGGAGGGCCCCGCACCGCCTGCGGGGGCCCCAGCCCCGTCTTTGGAGTTGGCAGCGTGCGGCCTGTCGTCTCGCGCACGAACGATGCCGCTCGCCAGGCTCTGACTGCCAGAGCGATGTTGGTGTTCGTGGGCTGCGCCTCGAGTTCTGTCCGCGACCGCCCCGCTGCACGCCCGCACCGGTATGGGCCACCCGGCTTCGGATGAACCGATCACCGTGATCGTCTTCTTCTTGGGAGCCATGGCGAAGAAGAACTGCTAGGTTAACTGCCAGACCGGATTTTCACAACTGCGCGCACCCCTACCTAGTGCGCCAAAGATGTCGGGGGCAATCGACACCTATGGGGTCACTGGGATCCCTTCTACGGTTGGCGGGCACGAGGTTGTGCAAAGAGCGGGTCTGGCAGGAAGCACAAATATCGTTTACCCAGTTTCGGGCCGCGAGGATGCGTAAACCCTAGTCCTGCTTTGGTGTATGTATTGGAGTGTTCTTGAGTTCTTGAACTAGCTATCGTGCGTGTCTGGTCCCCAAAGTCCGAATCCTTCTCCTGGACGCCTCGGGCCTCCTTTTATAGACAAAAAGGGGTTGCCACAGTGGCACACAGGAGGTGGAAAGGTGCACAGTGTGCAAGCTTATCGCTTGTAATTACGAGACAAGACACATTAAATGCGCCCCCTTAGGTGTCCCGTTGCTTTACGGGGGATGGCAACGAGGCCCTTCCCGTCCGTCGCCGCTCCGTCTTGCTCCGACGCCCGTCCAGGACAACGAGGCATGCAGTGCCACATAGGCTGGCATGCTGCTGAGATGGCGTGGTGGTAGGGTCTTCACGAAGATCTGCATGCCACCACGCAGGTGCTTGCTGAGCTGGCCTGGAAGCTGCATGTCGCCACGCAGGGGCCTGCCCAGCTGGTCGGGCTGGTAGCTGCATGGGAACGACGGTGGAGTCTTGGCAGACGCGGGCCTGGCTGCGGCCCTGTAGGTGTCTTCGGCAAGGGCCTTGGCGGGGCATCGTGGTCATCCCCGGCAAGGGTCTTGCCGGGTGCTCGTGGATTTCCTCGGCTAGGACCCCACCGAGGATCGTCGTCTTCTGGTCCTCATCTGATCTTGTGTATTTATGATCTTCACAAAGATCTGCATGCCACCATGGAGGTGCCTCCCGAGCCTTGGCTCCAATGTGGTTGTTGGTGGCGTTGGAACCCTCGGGCTCAAGGGTGGCTCGCTCTGCTTGCGTCGGGCAAGTTGCCCCGGCAAGGCTCTTGCCGGGGCTGTGGAGGCCGCCCCGGCAAGGGTCTTGCCGGGGGAGTCCACCTCGCCCACTCGCTCTTTTGTGTTTCTTGGTCTTGGCGTTGCCTTGCCTGTCTTGTGCTTCTTCTTCCCTTCTTTGCCCTGCTAGTGTGGCCGTGGGTGCGGCTCTGACTGCCCGTGCACAAGTAAAGGGGTCAAAAGGAGTGCCCCTACTTTTGTACACCGACATGGTGTAATACCCTACTCCAGTGTGGTGTGGTGGATTGCCTCTTGGGCTGAGGATGAACAAGTAGAAGGGAAGAACAGCCTCCTGAGGAGAGGTGTCCTTGAGCTCGGTGAGCTTGTGTGTGCGAGGATGGAATGGATCCGATCTCGGGTGAGTTGCATCTCTAGGATGGTGGCTAGTCCTATTTATAGAGGACCTGGTCCTCTTTCGAAATGTAGGCGGGAAGGGATCCAACAACGGCCAAATTTGAAGGGAGACAACCAGTACAAGTTATCCTGACTAAAGGTGGTCTTCGCCTGCCAAAGGCTCTGGTGGTGACGCCGTCCTGGGCTCCATGGTGACCTCCGTCCTCCTGTCCTGCTGGTGTTGGTCTTGTTGCACCGATATTGAAACCTTTGCCTGATGCCTCGGGACTCCTCGCCTGCGCTTGCCTCTCTAGCACCAAAGAGGAAACGAGTACACTGCGCGCTCTGGCGCCCACCTGGCCTTGGCCGTCATGGCTTGCGTCACAGGGACCTCGCGAGGTGCCCCTTGCCTTGATCTCTCCGCCCCTCGCGAGCTAGCCTGGTGAGGCCGCCCCCGAGGAGGTCTTGCGTCATCCGCCTCGCGAGGCTTGGCCCCTCGCGAGGGTCTTAAGTGTTCACCGATGAAGATGGGCCGTACGGGCCGCTGGTGGAGCCACGCCATGGGCCGCAGGCAGGCAAGTCTGGGGACCCCCATTTCCAGGACGCCAACAGTAGCCCCCAGGCCCAAGGCGCGCTCGGACTTGGCTTCGAGGCAAAGCCAAGGGGCAAGTGCGGAGCGCCGCGGGGCCCAATAGCCTGCAGCCTTAGTTGACGCATGGCGATTGATGGGACGTGGGCGCCTCCGCTTCCCCATGCTGCCTCGGCAACTGCCGAACTTGACGTGTCCCTGCTGCATGCAGAGAAAACCATCATTACCTATGATCGTGGGGGTCGCCGGTTGGCCTTCTCCTTCTATAAATGAGGAGGGGGGCGGAGCCCCCATCGCCCATCTCTTCCTGCTTCGCTCGCTTCTCCTCCCTTGCTTCATTGCTTGCAGCGACACCCATGGCGCCTGTGAAGAGGTTCTCGACCGCAGAGAAGGGGAAGGCCTACCAGGAGGGGCCGGGCTCGCTGCCGCCCAAGAGGGGGTGCGGTCGCCCGCGTAAGCACGCCGCGACCCCCGCAGTGGCCCCTTGCTGCCGCAGTGGTGCCTCCTCGCGCGGTGGGAGTTGCCCAGGTCATGCCAGCCCCTTCGATGAAGTGAGGCGCGCCATGGTTGCGCGGCCTCCCCGGCCGCCCTTCCACTCGGCGGAGGTGTTTCCGGAGTTTGTGTGTGGTCGGAGAACCCAGCCGGCACCTGGCTTCAGCTGTCGTGCTTCTTCGCCGGCGAACTGCCGGCCACAGGTCCAGGCGGTCTCTGGCTGCACGCGGATGGCTGCTGCAACAAGGCTTCATGGGTCGCGGTGGAGGTCTCCGTCACGGGCAACGCAGCCTTGGCCCACGGCTGGCAGATGTTTGCCCGCGCGCGCGGCCTGGGCAGGCGGTGTACCCTCCACTTCAAGTACGATGGCAACGCGACCCTCTACGTGAGGGTATTCAGGGAAGATGGTCGCCGCGTAGGGTGCTGCCCTGAGGACAACGACGGCGGCGAGGTGCTCGGCCTTGGCGACGGTTGTCATGAGGGTGAAGGTGGGCTTGTCCTTGGCGCCGGCCACGGCTCGTCCAGCTACGGCGACTCTTCCTCTGGCGACAGCTCCAGCAGTGGCGGCTGTTGGTGTCAAAACCGGCGGATCTCGGGTAGGTGGTCCTGAACTGTGTGTCTAAGGTCGATGGTAACAGGAGACGGGGGACACAACGTTTGCCTAGGTTCGGGCCCTCTCTATGGAGGTAATACCCTACTTCCTGCTTAATTGATCTTGACGAATATGAGTATTACAAGAGTTGATGTACCACGAGATCGTAATGGCTAAAACCCTAGAAGTCTAGCCTGTATGACTACGATTATATTTTTTTGCCTCTATAGACCTAGCCCTCCGATTGATATAGACACCTTAGGGGACTAGGGTTACATAAAGTCGGTTACAGAGAAAGGAATCTTCATATTTGGTCGCCAAGCTTGCCTTCCACGCCAAAGAGAGTCCCATCCGGACACGGGTAGAGTCTTCGGTCTTTGTATCTTCATAGCCCATCAGTCCGGCCCATGGCTATCAGGCCGGACGCCCGAGGACCCCTTAGTCCAGGACTCCCTCAGTAGCCCCTGAACCAAGCTTCAATGACGAGGTGTCCGGTGCGTAGATTGTCTTCGGCATTGCAAGGCAGGTTCCCCTTTTCCGAATACTCCAAGATAGTCTTCAGACGCAACAAACGTATCCGGATCTGTAACACCAGTATCACACACACAACCGCAGAGAGTAAAATATTTCACGAGTCCAATCCGCTGACAACTTTTTGCAATGTGACATCACGTCTACCCGGTCATTATTTCGGACCGATTTCGTCTGCTGTCCCACGTTTCCAGACGCAGTTTTTATTGGCACGTCTTGTCGAAGCAGAGATCTTGTCCCCTTATTGCGGGATTCTCATCAATGAGGGCGTGGGTAATCCAACCGTGCCGTTTGCACAACCCTTGGGAACAGGCGAGTTTTAAGGCGAGTGGGGAGGCGCTTGATATTCACTGCCTTTATAAGGGGATAAGGATTCCCTTTTTTCACCCACACCTTCTCTCTTTCTCTGCCCTTCCATTCTTGAGCTCCAGCGCCCAAGTACTCATCTATTCCTCCTCAAGAAAGCACTCAACCATGTTCGGATCTGGAGGGCAAGGCAAGTGGATGGCCTCCTCCGTTAAGTTGAAGGACATCACCGAGCTTCGGAAGGCCGGGTATCTGCCGAAAGAAATCGCTCACCGACTTCCGGTCAAGGGGCAAGTCGTCCCCAACCAGAAGCCCAATGAGAGGGTGGTGTTCATCCCCCATTTCGTCCACGGGTTAGGGTTTCCTCTCCATCCTTTCGTCCGCGGACTTATGTTCTATTGCGGGCTATATTTTCATGATCTAGCCCCAAACTCCTTCCTCAACATCTCGACATTTATTGTCATGTGCGAGGCCTTCCTTCGCATTCCTCCCCACTTCGGACTACGGCTCAAAATATTCAACGTGAAGCCGAAGTTGGTGGATGGCCAACACGCGGAGTGCGGAGGTGCCATAGTGAGCAAGATGCCCAATGTCACATGGCCCAAAGGCACGTTTGTGGAGACCGTCAAGGAGTGGCAGAAACTGTGGTTCTATATCATAGAGCCTCGCGACGCCACTTGGGCCGCGGCTCCCAAATTCAAGTACGGAGCTCCAATGCGGCTCACCTCCTGGATAGAGAAGGGCCCAAATTGGTCTTCGTAAGACAAACTTATAGCGCTGCAAACGTGCATCCAAAGCATGGTGGATCATCAAGCTCGTCAACGTGATCCAGGTGTTGCTAGTTTGCCAGATCCTTCAATGCCAGAGCCGAGCCTACCCTTTATGGCAATTTGATCCGGAGAAGCACCAGACCTTGTAAAGGCTCTTCGGAACCACTCACGAAGATGTCTGGAAGTTGCTCTTTAAGGGCAATGAGATGCCGCCAGACATAGACTCGGACCGCAGGCACGATCTTGCCCATCCTGCCAGTGCAGTAAGTCCTTCACATCAAGGTGCATCCTCTACTTGCTTGTTCAATGAAGATATCTAAAACTTCACTATTTATTTTTTCAGGTATGGACAGAGAAAGTGGAGCGGATTCGGTGTTCGGCTCCGCTGCCCATGGAACTAGTCATCCCGCTCCTGGCGAAGAAGCTGGTTCCGGTGCCCTACAAGGCGCCGGAGAAGAAGGCCAAGGGGGCCAAAAGTGGTCCTCGCCGCAAAGGAGTTTCAGACGTGTCATCCGAAGGCAAAACTCACTCCTCTGCCGCCAAGGACGACGACGAGGAGGAGGAAGAAAGCAACTCTCCCCCTGATGGGGGAAGGAATAAGAGGGTGGCCTCCACAAATCTGGAGGCGGAGGCGCCCAAGAGGGGGAAGGGCCCCCTCGCAGACAACTCCGCGTGGGACGTCGACAGCAGCCTACAGCGACGCCCCCGAAGCAAGCCCCTGGCGTGGTGGTCGGTCAGCCGCGTTGCGCGATGATGGTACGGGCTCCGGCACCTCATCATCGAACTAAGGTAGCAATTTGCGCTTGAGGTAACTTTTGGCTGGGCGCTTGAGGCCGTATTCTTCGGCTGCTTGGACATCAGTCCATCAATCGTTGAGCAGATCTTGGTCAGCTTGTGTGACAACCGGATAGTTAAGCTACAGTGAACCTCTGCTAATGATGCCACGTCACTTCGATTACTGTTGCTAATCTCACGTTAGTTCGAAACCGATTTAAATTCAAAGTCAAAATCAAGCAAACAATTAAAGGTTTTCAAATATTAAAACTAAAATGTTCGGTTGGTTCCAAATAATGCATAGGTAATTATTGTCGAGAAACCACACTTTTATAAAATGTTTAAGTAAACTAAAATGAACAAAACAGTAGCTAAACCAATTAAATAAATGCCTATTGAATTTTATAAAATATTAAACTATTTTGTTCAGGGGTAAAACTTTTTAAGACAGTAGTTGGAATTGTAACTCCATTTTAGGTGTGGGTTTTATTTTTGTAAAACTATAAAGTATTAAAGAAATAAAAGCAAACAGAAAAGACAAAAGGGAAAATAAAACAAAAATAAAAAGAAAACCCCCCAGGCTAGTTGGGCCTCGGCCCCGCCAGTGGCCTGCTAGGCCGGCCCACTCCCTCCCCTGGCCTATAACCCCCTGGGGGCACCGAACCCTAGCCCGATCCCCATTCCCCCCTCGCACTCCTCTCTCTCCCTCCTCTGCCCGATTTGGATCGGGCCAAACCCCGATCCCATCGGCCCGACGCCGCCGTCGATCCCCGCGGCCACTACGCCGGGGCCCCCTCGCCGGGACGCCCTCCCGCCTCTGCGCGAATGCCCCCGACGCCCTGCGCCCGCCCGTCGCCGTCCACCGCCGCCTGGAGCTCCGCGAGCCCCACCGGAGCCACCCCGTCACCCCCTTGCCGTCACCATCGCCTGGAGGACCACCTTGCCGGCCTGCTTCCTCCTCCCCGCCGGCCTGCGTCCACTCCATCCGCGTCGTCCCCGA